>NC_063206.1:4309263-4316763 GCF_017589495.1 Alosa alosa | reverse complement strand
ATGTGCATTATTATACAGCGTTCTAATTATTTGTACTTTAATGCGTTTCTGATTTCTGATGTCCTGGCGCTGTCTCGCGACGGCGGCGCGGGATCAGAGGGTACTGTTCCTCACAGATTAAAACACCGTGTTTGTGGATTGCAATGCCGCAAAACTGTTTTCGCTGGTACCTGTTCTGTCTGCGTTGCCAAACGCGACTCCGAACACTGGACTGACATCTGACAGCTCCTGCCTCGTGCCTCCACAAGTGTGTGTACTGTAGACCGCCGCTCGCTCGCGGGCTAAACGGGAGAAGAGCTCAAATCACAGTTTCGAGTCCGCAGGCGGCATGTGGCTGCAACAGCTCTGTAGGTTGATCAATGCGCTGCGCACTGAGTCTGTGTGTGTCACCCGAGTTGTTTGGGGTCCCGTGTGTGTCCGCAGTGTTCGCCAAACCACCCTCCGCATGAACACAAAATCGTCTGTTTTTCTAATTCGCATCATCACATCCTATGCACAGAGTGGAGTTCTCCTGATTGTCAGGGGCAGTTAGTTGTCCGACAACTTCACCATCTGGCAGTGTTGTATGTGTGTGTGTGGTTCTGAAAATTACACATTTCACGCACCTTGATTTAAAATGTTGCCTCCTCGCGCAGCCTTCGCAGCTGACCCTTTGGCTGTGGTCATCCGCCGGAGTTTCCTGGCTGGCTCGCGCACCTGTAATTCGTTCAAATATGAGTTCACTGGTGTGTCAACTCCCCGCGCGGCTTTCGGTTGTGCCGATGTGTTGTTCACGTCCTGACACATGCAGATTTAAGTGACAAGGAAACCGATGATGATCGTTAAGAGATCCGGTTTCTCGCTCTGGACCCCGACATTTCTGAGCAAAGGCTCGTGCGCAGTGGACCGAGACAAACAGGGAGGCACTGTATACTTCAGGCACGCGCCAGCGCGCGGAGTAGAAACGGTCCAACCCACTCGGCACCCACGCGCACAGGTATCAGCTTATATAAATGCCTATCGGACTGCTTCTATATCGTTCTACCCCGTTCGTAGCTCCTCTATCCCGCCAATAGCGCGCTCCACCATAAGGTTTTGATGTCTCAAACTGTACAACTGACGACTGGGAAACAGTGTCTCGGCGTCAAGCTGTCCCGTGCCGTGCACCGTCAAAGAATCTCGAAAGACACCTCGGGTGGCCTCGACCCATCCACTGATGGAGCCTGCCCACGTGTTCTCACCCTGGCAGGGCCGTGGTCACCACGCCCCAATATTCAGATATGACCAAAATGCCCCATACACGGACATAGAGATATAAATAAATAAAAATTGTCCTGGTGGTTTTGCGTTTTTTCGTTAGTGGCGTACGCTATCAAAACCTTCCATTTACTACACCATACTGCGGTGCGGTAGGCCAGTAACCTGACCCTAGCCAGATGAATTTCGTTCCGCTATAGCTCCGCCTAGCTTCACTCACATCCATCTGGGACCTCTTCCATTGAGAGTGATTTCTGCAACCCGACTTTATGGTTCAGCCAATCAAGGCTTGAGGCGGGAGTTTCATAGATGTGACAAAGCGTAGAAGTGACTGTGACACTGTTATTAGCGTCACAGGTTGGCTTCGATGTGAGTGGTTGAAGTAGCACATCAATAGATGACGGACAAGTGGCTTATTCAATCATATGCAAGCATTTTTTGATTAGGCCCAGCCTTCTGAAGCAACACTTGATCGGTTCCAGATGGATGAGTGGAGCTAGGCGGAGCGAAATTCATCTGGCTAGGGTCAGGTTAGTAGGCCAGTACAATTCTCACAAAACTTGTTGGAAAGTTGTAGCACAGGCTGAGGAAACCCCATTGATGTTGGGAGCTGATCAGACTCAAAGGGAACTTTGAAGCGTTTTCCAAACTGTAGCCTATTTTCTCGCAGTGATAGCGAAAGTGAAGCGTAGTGTCCTTTCAATTTAAATTACGGATCTGTGCCCCTGTCAGTCATTTCAGCATAAATAATGCATTCATATGCTAGTAGTAATGTCAGAAATGAACTTGTTTATAGGCCTCTTAGAAATGGTTGTTGCATCTTGCATGTTGCATTTAGATCATGCGCACTCAATCCAATCCACTTAGTCCAATTTGTTGCATCTAAGTAAACCGGCTGAAAGATGTCGAAGGTCAACCCGGAGGATTTAACGCTAGCCTACTGGCAGACCAACCCGGAGGATTTAACGCTAGCCTACTGGCAGTGTGGAGAGCACTGGAAGCCCAGAACAGTCTGAAGTCGTGGGCAGTCCTGCAGATCAGCGACTCGGTGGACTTAAGGGCTCAACATGCTTCTGCGGCAACTCCACGGCGTAGCTACGCCGGCACTCCTACGGCGTCGTAAGTGCTAATTTCAAAACGTTACTGACATATAAACACTTTAGAAACGGATAACCTCGTCATTGTAACCAAATATGTCTGAGTTTATGTGCAAAGCTTATGTCAGTGAACTAGCATGTTGCTAATCCCCACAGTAGGCTGCTTGGAACACGGCTCTGACACCGACTATCAACACACAGGACGAGTCGACCAATCACAGTCCTTGCTGTCTGCGTCGCCTCGACACGAAGTTACAATTTTTTGGAGGTGCACGTGGAGCTACGGCGGAGGGGTGGGAGAGGGGTTTGCGACGACGCAGAGGGGTCAGCGGGGGTACGCCGTCGATTCGACACAGAAGCATAAAATAGGCTTTACGACAGCGACAGTTTGTTGTTTCGTGAGATCGCTGTCATCATGGACGGATTATGAACTTTCGGGCCCCTGGGCCCAGATGTATTAAGGGCCCCCCAGTAATTGTCGCATATGTGGGAGGGGGGGTTTGGGGGTCCTCCCCCAGAACAGTTTTAACTTGTTTGATGTGATTTCCTGTATTCTGGTGCATTTTGGGGATGGCCAATACTTTAATTCAATCAGATTCATAGCCTACATCCTGATGTGTTGATATTGAGGCAGTGATTCCATGCAAAGGCTTGGGCTTCAGGGCCCCCTGACCCCTTGGACCCCTGGGCCTGGGCCCGGTAGGCCCGTGCAGTAATCCATCCCTAGCTGTCATCAGAGTTCTTCAATGTCATGTGACATATATCTCATCCACAGTGACATATATGCCATCCTCATTCAACACCAAACAAACACATCACATTAAGACACCTACAGGGCAACCGGAACGTTTTCTGACCCTTTCAAGTTTTCCACATTTTGTTATGTTTCAGATTCATCTTAAAATGGACTCAATTCATTTTCCTCTCATGAATCTACACACAATACTCCAACACTCCATTAAAAAGCAGGTGTTTGGAGTGTTTTTTAAATGTATATATAAAAAAAAACTGAAATATCCATTTACGTAAGTATTCAGTGTGCCTAAATTAATTTACTGGACATTATTAGAAAAAGGCACACATCTCTTTATATAAGGTCTCACAGTTGATGGTAGCCTGGAAAATCCAGACCCTGGTAATCTAGAAAGATTAAGGGTCTGGCCACAAACAATGTAATGGCCAAAATCGAGGGGCGGCAACAAGCATGCATTTGAAAGTCTCACTGGACGCAATTGGATAACACTAGACCAATTTATTCTGAATGATTCCGGACTTTGGCCATAATCCGGATAACACTCGACCAATGTTTACTGTCCTCCAACATTGCAGCGTTGTCTTCATCAGTTTAGCTGGTTCCCGGGATGCAGGGAAAAAGTAGCGTGCATCATTGCTCATTGCCAGAGTGTCTTGCAGAGACAATTCCATTGTGCTCTCGCGAGAACTCTGTATTTCCAGGGTAAGTTGATGGTGTATGTCAGAGTGAAAACCAAGTCACGAGGTGGAGAGAATTGTCCGTAGACCTGCGAGACAGGGTTGTGTGAAAACAGATCTGGGGAAGGATACAAGAACATTTCTGCATCATTTTTCAGTTTTTTGAAATAGGCTTTAGTCCAGTTCAGTGCTCTGTATCTGCGGCCGGATGGAAGTAGTGTGATGGCCTGTGTCAGCTGCTATTGTATGTGCTAGGCGTGTGAGGGCTGTGCCATTCATGTCTGATAGGCTGGGTGTGGGGAGACTGATTATCTTGGAGGTGATATGTGTGATGTTAGTGAGCTTGTTTTTGCTGGTGACGGATAGCATTGTGTAGAAACAGGGTGAGCAGTACGGCAGGGTGGGTTGGATGATGCTTTTGTAGAGTAGGAACAGGAGGTGCAACAGAGATGTACGTGTGTGTACTGTGTGTGTGTGTGTGTGCGTGCATGTGCATGTGCATGTGTATATTTCTGTGTGTGTGTGTGTGTGTGTGTGCTTGTGTGTCTTTGTGAGTTTGTCAGTCAACCCCATTCTAAATAGTTGCCCTTGACTGTCTTGACTTGACAGGTGCTTGTGTGCACACCTGTGTGTGTGTGTGTGTGTGTCTGTGTGTGAGATGTGGCCTACTCCAATACTTGTGTGCACACCTGTGTGTGTATACAAAATATTAGTTTACAGTAAAAACAACACTCATGTAAGACTAACACAGTCCAGTTATCTTAACCCATCTTATCTTCATTATCTTACGTAATGATCTCAACAAATTGTGTGCAAATGTTAATTTTTAACAGATTGTTTAGTTAAATATACATAATGTTTGGGTTATATTTGTAACACAACCTGCTTGGTCAAATACATAACCCATTTTACTGGGTTAAGATGACCCTGTGTTGTGTCTTAGTGTCCAATATTTACAGTTTTTCGTAGTCGCTTTGGTGCTATTCTCACATCACTATTAACATTTGCACAGCAGTTAGTGCATTTCTCAAAACAATTAGTGCAAACTGCAAAACCTAGTGGATGACCTGCAAAAGCACGTCCTTGCTCAAAATGGATAGTCCATTCCTCAAAGCCCGTATTCATGTCAATGAAACTGTCAGTGTCATCAAAATGAGAAGTCTTGACACCATCGTTTATGAACAAGATAGTCAAATGGCTTTGTCATGTTTTCATTATGACAGTTTATTCTCTCAGTGTTTTCCAATGAAAAAAAAAGGTCAGAACTCGGTGACACTATCTGAACATGCTCAAGACAGCACTATACAGTACTTGTACAGCCATTTGAAAACTACAGTAAAGTTACACATTTCTGTAGTTAGGGGAGTAAGTGAGTACAAGACACTGAATACGTACATTGTTACTGTATGCTCTTTGCAATTCTATAGCATTGTGACAGAATTTGATCAACAATTTTGTATGTAATGACTCAAGCAATGAAATGAAGACTATTAGTTTTATAGGGAACGACTATTCAGTATCCATAAGTATAGTTCATTTTGACTGACATGACATAAGCAAATGATAATGTTAAAAAACAGCAGAGAATTGTATGAAAGCAAGGGGAAAAAGTAACGTGCATCATTGCTCATTGCCAGAGTGTCTTGCAGAGACAATTCCATTGTGCTCTCGCGAGAACTCTGTATTTCCAGGGTAAGTTGATGGTGTATGTCAGAGTGAAAACCAAGTAAGTCAAGAAAGCAAAGAAAGTATTTATTTACTTACTTGGAAGTCACACATACAGAGGTTAGCTAACACATTATTCAGTTAGTGAGTCCAAGTTTTGTGTACATCACATCTGGTGGATGAGAGGAGAGGAGGGGGCACTGTCCATCACATCTGGTGGACGAGATAGATAGATGGATGGATGGATGGATGGATGGATAGATAGATAGATAGATAGATAGATAGATAGATAGATAGATAGATAGATAGACTGTTAGTGAGTGTGTATGTTGTCTGTATGCTACTGTGACCTTGAATTTCCCCTAGGGATCAATAAAGTAGCGTCGAGTTGTGGACAGTGCCCCCTATCCTCCTCCTTGAATTTCCCCTTGGGGATCAATAAAGTATCTATCTATAGATAGATAGATAGGGGGCACTTGGGGATCAATAAAGTATCTATCTATCATAGATACTTTATTGATCCCCAAGGAGAAATTCAAGGAGGAGGATAGGGGGCACTGTCCACAACTAACAACCCAGCTGGGTCACAGAAACAACCCAGCATGATCAAAAATGACACAACAAAATAACCCAGTAGCCTCAAACCCAACGTTCAGGTTGAAGAAAATAACCCTGTGTTTGTGTGTGTGTGTGTGTGTGTCAGTCAGTGGCATAATGCTAAAATCTTTATGGGGCGCTTATGAAACTATAAGCTCACTGAATTTACTACAAACAGCAGTGACTTCACCATCATAGAGCCTAAAGAGCCTAAGCGTGACCCTAACTTCACCATCATCGACCTAAGCGACTTCACCCTAAGCCCCTAAGCATTGACTTCACCATCATATCGACCCTAAACGTGACTTCACCATCATATCGACCCTAAACGTGACTTCACCATCATATCGACCCTAAACGTGAGTTCCAGATGTGTAAAAGTCCGGCTTCAGAAAGTAAAAGTCCTGCCATGTATTGGTTCTACCTGGGCACTTACAGTAACACAGGTGATTTCACTAATTAGCTCATCCTGGCTGAGGAGTTGTGCCAATTAGAATCAGCTGGTTTAGGGAATGGTTGGAGCAAACATGTGGCAGGACTTGTACTTTCTGAAGCTGGACTTTTACACCTCTGATAAGTTCACCATCATATACAGCAGGGAACACAAGTTCACTGGCCTACTGTACAGAGAGACAACTGAAAATCCTGACGACAGAGAGAGACATTTAATCCAACATACGAATGCGAGTCACATTCTGCAACAATTCATGCTAATTATCAATATCTCCATCATCAATGGACAGAATATGAGGACTACATGCAAATCAGTGTGTGATTGTGTGTTTCTGTAATTTGTAATCAGTGCAATGTATTTTAGCCTCCTTTAATCTGTGAGGTTCTGCCTTGTGAAAGGCTGTTTTTTTCTAAAAAGTTGCACACTGTCCATTCTGCATGCAAATATTTATTAGATTATAACACAACGTTTCGGTCTCAGACCTTCATCAGGTAAATAAGGAATTGACCAAAACGTTGTGTTCTATTCTAATAAATATTTGCATGCGGAATGGACAGTGTGCGGGATCTCTTCTAAAACCACTGATCTACGACCTATGGTCATCTCCGACGCACCTGTGGTCATCTCCGACGCACCTGTGGTCATGTCCGACGCACCTGTCCGACGCACCTGTGGTCATGTCCGACGCACCTATCCCCAAACAAGTGGTGTGCAAAAGCTTTGCCACTTTGATCTAATGAAGTTGGAACACATGGAAATGGAGACTGAAAGGCACTTACGTATGTATTGCTTGAGTATGTGGTGTGTGTGTGTGTATGCATGCATATGTGTGTGTGTATGTGTGTGTGTGTGTGTGTTTGTGTGTGTGTGTGTGTAGGCTGAAAGGAACTAACGTTTGTATTGCTTGAGTATGTGGTGCGTGTGTGTGTGTGTGGGTGTGTGTAGGCTGAAAGGCACTAACGTATGTATTGCTTGAGTATGTGGTGTGTGTGTGTGTGTGTGGGTGTGTGTAGGCTCAAA
>NC_063206.1:4301763-4304263 GCF_017589495.1 Alosa alosa | reverse complement strand
ACCACTCTGGTTCGGCCATAGTTGCTTCTCATAATGAGTGCATCCTGGGGAAAATAAAATACATATTTGGGTGTGCAGACCTTCTGTTTGATTTAATGACCTTGGCTACCCATATTAGCATTGTTTATTTATCAACTCCGTTTTGTTTTAGCCCTTTTTAGTGCGTTCTCTCAGGCTGTGGAGTAAGTATCTTTCATCCCGATGGGCGTTCTCTCCCAGAATCCCAGCAGATTTCTCCTGCTTCTCCAGTGTTATGGCCTCTGGGATGATTTTGTTACAGATGTTTTAATATTGGTCTCATCGGGCACATCACAGTAAAGAAGGAAATGCACCTCTGACTCCACCACCCCTGTAATGCACCTCTGACTTCACCTCCCCTTTAATGCACCTCTGACTTCACCTCCCCTTTAATGCACCTCTGACTTCACCACCCCTGTAATGCACCTCTGACTTCACCTCCCCTTTAATGCACCTCAGACTTCACCTCCCCTTTAATGCACCTCTGACTTCACCACCCCTGTAATGCACCTCTGTCTCCACCTCATAGATATTAGAAAGCTAGATACCGCACTGGGCTCCAGATCGTACGTAAATAGCGACACCATCTTAGTGGGGGCAGCAATCACTGGAGGCCAATGGAGGAGCATGTGACTCTGACTGGAAATCAGACAGGTGTCTCTGATTGCTGGAAAGTGTTGCTGTCACTCCCCCATAGACAGTAAGCGTACTGCCCCCACCAATATGGCGCCCGCGTTTACCATGCCACCTAAACTACAGTAGCTTTCTAATGTCTATGGTCCACCTCCCCTGTAATACATTGTGACCACATTCCCTTTGCTCTTTGGGTAACCATGATGTTTTGCATTGTTTTTTGGGTAACCATGACGTTTTGAGTTGTTCTTTGTGTAACCATGATTAGTTTTGTGTTGTTCTTTGGGTAACCATGATGTTTTGTGTTGTTCTTTGGGTAACCATGATGTTTTGTATTGGCCTTTCTCTATGGCTAGGCTGTGGTCACTCAGCCTCTACTTGGTGAGGATCTGTCTCTGTTTTGTATCTCTGACAGTGTATAGATACTCTACCAATTTATACTCTTTGTTTAAGGCATGGGAGCATTTTAATTTGTGCTGAAATTTCATTTATTTACTCTAATGTTCCAAATAGGATTTCTTGTTTTTCTTGTTAATTTGGTTAACTCTGACAGTACTGCTCTAGCGGGTCCAGGTGCTGCTGTAGCCCTTGTTCAGTGGGCGACAGTAGCACCAGGTCATCCGTACAGAGCAGGAATTTAACTTCCATATTCAGCAGGGTGAGCCCAGATGTTGCAGATTAGTCCAGTAACACCACTATTGATTTATATAAATATTTAAGATAGTTAGGCTCAAACTCCCTCTCTCTCTCTCTCTTCCTTTCTCACACACACACACACACACACTCAATCACTCAATCACTCTTGCTGTCACTCGCTCTCTATCTCACTTGGCCTCCCTCTCTAATCTGGGTTGGTCTGCGCTGCCCCCCAGTGTGTGTTAGTGGAGCTGCAGGCCTGTGTGTGTGGAATGTGGAATGCCTGCTTTCATTGGGTAGTCGCGTTGCATTCAATGGATTCATCTGCATAAAGATGGCCATCGGCAGATTTTTGATACGCAGCATTTTTCCAAATGCAGCGCCACCTTCCTGAGAGGCTTTGCGGGTGCGTTAGCGACGCTTGACGTCACCCATAGGAATAGAGTGGAGTCCAGTGCTGCATGCTGAGGTGGATCTGCACTGTGAGAGTTAGCTGAAGATGGAGAGGAAGTGTGGGCTTGCCCACACACGGCTACTATGACACACAGTGACAGCACAGTGACAGTCACAGACTTTCTAATGAAGAGACACTCAAATAATCTCCCATAGAAATGTATGTTGTTAGTTCTTATAGCCAGAGACGTTCTAATGAGGAGACACAGCACTCAAATAATCTCCCATAGAAATGTATGGTGTTAGTTCATAACGCAAATAATCTCCCAAAGAAATGTATTGTGTTAGTTCATAACGCAAAGAATCTCCCATTGAAATGTATGGTGTTTGTTCATTACCCAAATATGGCTATATATATTCCGCCACATTCCGCCACATATACCCCTCTGCCGCCAAAAGTTGTTCTGTGAATACATCATGCTATTCATGTGTTGTGATCTCACATCTGGAGCGAGGTTGGTGTCCTGAAGTTTTGTGCCCACGCAGTTCTGCACGAAATAGATGCCGAATAAGGTGCCTGCCACCCGCCCGCTGCCACCCGCAGCGCATCACACCCGGCGCATCACCTGCGCTGCTGCCACCGGCGCATCACACCCGGCTCACATCACACCCGCGCTGCTGCCACCCACACCCGCAGCACCCACAGCGCATCATCACACCACGCGCATCACACTAACACAAACTAATCCCATGTGGGACAAAGGCAGAAGTGCTTAAAGCAACAAATAACTAACACCAGAAGAGAGTGAGGAGGTGGTGA
>NC_063206.1:4287594-4295094 GCF_017589495.1 Alosa alosa | reverse complement strand
CTGAATTGCATTATGCACACTCAATTCTCACTGGTATCTGCTAGACAACAAGTAACAAAACATGATTAGTTCAGACATTTCACATGTAAAATACATTTTATACAACCCCATCCCCATCTTGCCTGTTCATAATTCTGAGAAATTCTTGAATTGTGTGCATGTGTGAGTGTACATGTTGATGTTTATGTGTGTGTGGGTGGGTGTGTGTGTGTGTGTGTGCGTGCATGTGCTTGTGTGTGCCTGTGTGTGTGCATGTGCATGCATGCGTACATATGTCTACTGTGTGAGTTTGTGTCATACAGTGGGCATTGCTTCAATTTGGCCAGCTTCCCTCGCGGTGCGCGCGCGGGATCACGCGGGATCACGCGGTATCAAGCGACTTCAATTTGTATTTTTCCAGTGACGCTGCAACGACCCAAACAACCGGCAGATGTCTCAAGTGAGCAGGGTGTCTCGTAAAAAGAAATAGAGCCTGGAAAACCCTACACAGACTTCACTACAGACTTTAGCCGACTGGTTTAGAAATAATTTAATAGCCAGAAATTTGCCTGCCCTGCCCTAATAAAGAAATATTTGGTTAACTGCGAGTGAATCCCGTTTGCAGCCGTAGAAGAATTGCAAGACAAATTAAACATTCTGGTTTTCTCTGAGTGCAACGATGATAGACAGACATCATTTGGACAAAATATAGAGCATATTAACCTCTGTTGCTCAGCCAAATGCCTTCCTGTTAGGCCCTGTTATCATGGAGTTACAGGCGATAAACAATTTTGATGGTCACAAGTTTACTTCATTAGGGACTGTTCGTTATTTATTTTAAGGGGCTACCGGAGGAGTTTTGGGAGCATTAGTCAAAAAAGACGTGACCCTCCCTCGCCAACAAGACATTTTTCTATGACCCTCAAAGTGATTATGAAAAAAAAAATGCATGACCCCTCCCCTTCAATTTATTGATGCCTTCTGTGGCTACTGGGTCAATTTGGGGAGCTTGCATGCTACCACTCCTTTCTTAAAATGCCTTGAAAAGGTTGTCGTTTGCACAATTTCATAAATAATCACCGGGACCGAAACATAGCCTACCTGTCAACTTTTTCCGGGTTAATCACATACTGTATTTTAACTTTTTTCCCCGTCTTAGGAGGAGCTGCAGGGCCGTCGCAAGGGGGTGCGAGGCCCTGTGCGAACTTGACAGGTGCGAGGCCCTGTGCGAACTTGACAGGTGAGAGGCCCTGTGCTAACTTGACAGGTGCAAGGCCCTTTTCACCCTGTTCTTGCATGAAATCATGCAATAGCCTATTGACGGTGCATTTTAATAGCAGGCTAAAGGCTACACCAGCTTGTCTTTAAGAGGGGAAATTTTATAGCCTATAACATTAGCTGAGTCACATATTTGGCCATAAGCCGTCTATCATAGGCTATCACGAAACCAAACTACAAAGGCGAACACTTTAACAGGGGGAATTAATTGGGCATGAATCATGCTGAACGCTATTTGTCAATGAGTTGAAACACACATGACATTCAAACTATTGATACATTGTGCACTATGGACACTGGTCTGTAGGCTACCGTTGGACAAATAAATGACATTGACTCGCCATATCCTGACTCAGAAAAAAAACATCTTCTTGCTTTTTGCCGCAAACTCACCAATGAAATCATAGGCCAGCTTGCAGGTAGCCTACGTCTTTTTCATTTCATAGAAGGGCGGATGGATGCAACCGCGTGGACCAAGACATATAGCCCAGCAGCAATCTATCTAAAATAACAGATACTTGAAGTACCATTCATGATATGTTGTCAAATATTGAAGTCGTGGGAAGTTTACATAATTTAAGCTTAATAAATTAAATAACTCTTGAACGGTTTTGTTCAGAGCTATACATGCAACTGCTTTCGACAAAGGACAGATGTATGTTGCTAGTGACAAAATATTAACTTTCAGTGTTTTACGATGTCTTTGTCATGGGGAAGTATTTTTCCCCATGCATTTATTCTAGGCTACTGTCAGTGACTGCCGGGAGAGAAGCGGGTTCTGTGTTGCGTTCATTTCAGTGACTGACGTGAGAGAAGCGGGGTCTGTGTTGTGTTGCGTTGCTTTAATTTATTTTCATTGGGCATACCGTGCCCTGCCGTGCCGTCCACAGCTCTTCAGTTGCGACAAAGCCGAAATTACTCATTTTGAAACAATGAGTGCAGGCCGCGCGTTTGTATGGTTAAATTGCTTGACAGGGGGGGGGGGGATCCCAAGCAGCTTTCAGCTTTCCTAATTCACCCGACACTAATATTCAAAATGTTGAAAACTATTTCGGCATAGCCTATAACCAGTTTAATTAAATGTAATGTTAGTTGTAAACACTTCACGATATAGGCGTATTAACTGACTGCCCGATTCACGTTGGCTGGGGGGCAGGGGGGCAGGGGGGCAGACATTTGTGCCCAGTTAATCCGGCCCTGCCCCCAACAAATCACACCTTCCCACCTCTGTGACAGCTTAAAAGAAGTCGAGAGGACTCCTAACTCACAGACCTATTCACAAACCGGTTTTGTGGCAGGAGCTTCCAATCGTGAGGAAGCAATTTTGCATTGTAGGCATAACTAACATGCAATAACGCCACCAACAACAAACAAAACTAGGCTACTCATTGTCAACATGTAAATTAAATGTAACATTATTGTGAATCAAATTAAAATGTTCTCTTTTGCAAATGTAGGCCTAGGCATAGGCATAGTAACAGATTAATTTAATAACAGATTAATTTAATTAATTTAATAATAAATAACAAAGATACTACATCAACCCGTATGTTTCATTAGGCTACTAGGCTATTTGTTTTGCCTTACTCTTGATTCATTTAGGCTAGGCCTTTTATTCAGTTATTCATCATCTTCCGCCCTTGTGTAGCGACGCATTCTCAGACCTGTCACCTGCCACTCATCATCGTGGGGAGGTGTTTGGAATCATTCCGTGTTACAATCATCAGCCAATCAAGGTGGTCACTTCAGTCAAGCTCGTGCATGAGTAATAACGTCATCCATAGCAACGGAGACTCACTCACTCTTAGTCAAAGATTCTAGAGCGCTCCGCTCAACAGTAACATAAGTGTAATGAGCTATTCATTGTCGAAGGTGCATAGTGAAATTCTTACTTTGGAAAACAAACATTTGCCGATATCATTGGATAGGGGATAGGCCTACTTGTTTATTTTTTACGTAGCCTACAATGGCCAGTTCAGACAAAGCCGAAATTACTCATTTTGAAACATTTGTATGGTTATATTGCTTGACTTAAATCCCAGAGAGTAGGCTACCGCACCCACAGTGATGGGCCTAGCGGTCTTCTGGCGTTCAGTGTGGGGGTATAAACAAGCTGAGAATTTAACGGTGTCACGTCTGCCTGTCACAGACGTGGGGAGCTCTTTGAAGCTTGGGAAAATGTGGTACAGTTACTACAGTAACAGTATTTTATTTTACTTCTTATGGAATATGTTTTTTTTTTTTTTTACTTTTATAAAGGCTTTGTTTGAATGCTGTTGGAACAAATAGTTGTTGATTATAAAGGCAACTTTCTGTTGCAATATTCTGTGTGTTCTGGACTGCAGGTAACTTGTTAAACCAGTGGTTCTCAAACTTTTTCTTTCATTCCCCACTTTGATCAAGGGGCATGACTGATGATAGTGGAGATAACGTGTTATCCCGAGGCCTTTGCAAGTCAGCATCTCCGACGGTAGTCTACCCTATTAAAAATATACGTTTTCGATGTCCCAAACGGAGAGCCATACTTTATTGTTTTTAACGATCTCTATGCTACTCACCAAAATGTAGGCATGGGAACATGACTAAGTATCCAACTGTCGTGTGTTAAATTATTGTGATTACGAGCCAGTGGTTTTCAAACATTATGCGTGACTCGGACATCTAACGAAATGCAACAGGCTCATATCGTCCTCGCATTCGCAAAATGAGGACATACAGACTGCTCAGATAACAGGTGTACCTCCGGTTTTGCACGGTTTTAGTCAAGTTATAGGCCGGTTTTAGTCAAGTTATAGGCCTGTTTACCTTTAAAGGTTCTGCATTCTGCATTTTGCAATGAGCAGTGCTTTCCCTTTTGAATTGGAAATGCTCTGTGTCATTGTGTGTGTGTGTGTGTGTGTGTGTGTGTGTATGTGTATGTGTGTGTGTGTGTGTGTGTGTGTGTGTGTGTGTGTGTGTGTGTGTGTGTGTGTGTGTTTCTATGAATTGTTAATCCGGCCCTGCCCCCAACAACTCACCTTTCCACCTCTCCACCTCTGGCCTATTGTCCAGGAGGAGGAGGGGCCTGAGGCCTGGACAAAGTCATCAACAGAGTGAAGTTCAATTAACTATGCCCAGGAGACTGGTCAATTCCACAGAGACCAAAACATGGCCCTTATCTCTTTACTATTAAAGAAGGGAAAGGACCCACTTGGGTTGTATACTAGTGTTAATTTTGGCACCTATTTTTAATTTAGTCTTAGTCTTAGTCTTGTGACGAAATGTCCTTTTTAGTCTTTGTCATATTTAGTCATTCAAATATCATTTTTGTTAGTCAAGTTTTAGTCAACTAAAAGTCTCGTCATTTTAGTCTAGAGACGTGGTCTGGGAACCAAACGTTCATTTTCTCGTATTTTAAAAAAATGCCCAGATCCGTTTATTGGGTGCCATGGATGTCTATCAAATGCGTCTGTGCATAGCTCATCATCGTCTTGCTTTCCCCCCTGTTCTGTGATTGGTTCCCTATCTCCCTATCCTTAGCAGCGTGAATCAAATCGCGCGCAAGGCAGCATGGGAACACCCAGGCTAAAGTGGTCCTTCATCTGAAAAAGTTTGAGAAACACTGTCTTGGACCCAAGTATGAATGTTTTACTCCGCCACGCTAGATGGCGATATGCGTCAAACGCAACACAAACTCTCAATCTTAGCTAACTTGCTAGCGAACTTTCCATATTAGCTTACTTGCTAGCAAACTTTGCATCATCAGTGTAACTAGTTAAATAGTTGACATTACTTGCTGAAAATTTTCGTATGGACGTTCAGGGGAAGGTTAATTTGTATATTTATGAGAAGCTTCAACTTCTGGGTATGTAGCATTGTGGCATAAAGCTTAGGTAGTTAGCTTGCTAACTCTGGCAGAAATCTCCAGTGTTCTTGTTCCATGTAGTTTCCTGCTGCAGCCACAGGGTTGCAGCAACAGCACGTAGACTAGCCTACAGGAAAGCTGCTGCGCATGAACCATGAACTCATTCGGAATATTTTGAAAAGGTAACAGCTATTCGGTCTTCTCATTTTGTAGACGAAAATGGAAGAGAAATTTTATCTTAGTTTTTATTTCATGCAAAACATTTTAGTCTCGAAAGCAACGCCCACTGTACGTATGATTACTGTGAATGTATGTGTGTGCGTGTGTATCTGTTTATGCACATGTGTGCATATGGAATGGGTTAACATGACCCCTGGAGGCAAACATACACAAAAAATTGGTCATCCTAGGCCCTACGGTTCTCAAGATATTCATAGAAAACTCTGTTGGTGTACGGTCACTAAATGTACACATAATTAATTTATTGTATTGTCAGCCAGAGATGGTGATTAAAGAGATGGTGATTAAAACACCTACTTTTTTGCTTTTTAATTTTTAACTAGGTGGCGCTATACATGAAATAAGTGGTAATGGGATGCGTTGACATGGCCCCTTAAGATCAACATACAAAAAAAGGTGGTCCTCCTAAACCCTACGGTTCTCGAGATATTCACAGAAAACTGTGTCCGGCCACCTACAGGCCAGTTGATGTACAGTAACATAAATTAATTTATTGTGTGGCCCCCCATGAACGGAATTCCACGAAACTTGGCGTGCATTCAGAGGGTGTCATAATGATCCTACACTTCCAATTTCGTGCAGTTTTGACCATGTTAGGTCACAGATACCTGCGATTACAACACCTCATTTTTACTTTTTTGTTTTTAACTATGTGGCGCTATACATTAAATGAGTGGTTATGGAATGGGTTGACATGGCCCCTTAAGATCAACATACAAAAAAGGTGGTCCTCCTAAACCCTACGGTTCTCGAGATATTCACAGAAAACTGTGTCTGCCCAACCCTCCTTTCGGGGGGTCCAGTCCAGCGGGGGGGCTACAGATCAAAACGAGAAACGATGGTTCCATGCTATCCATGTGGGGCTACATGCCCACCAAGTTTCGTGTACCCCGGTCTTTCAGTGTCCCGGGAATCCTTGACGGAAAATTGGCCATGCGGGGAAAAAAAAAAAAAAAAAAAAAAAAATCTGACTAAACCTATATGACCGCCCGCTAATTTCTGCTTGGGCGGTTATAACAAGAGACAGTTGAACAGAACACAAACTCCTGCTCATGAGAGCTAAATGAGAAATAACAGAGACAGTTGAACAGAACACAAACTCCTGCTCATGAGAGCTAAATGAGAAATAACAGAGACAGTTGAAGAGAACACAAACTCCTGCTCCTGAGAGCTAAATGAGAAATAACAGAGACAGTTGAATAGAACACAAACTCCTGCTCATGAGAGCTAAATGAGAAATAACAGAGACAGTTGAACAGAACACAAACTCCTGCTCATGTTGAATAGAGTTGAATAGAACACAACTGCTCATGTTGAATAGAGTTGAACAGAGCATCAACTCCTGGTCATTTTGAATAGAGTTAGATAGAGTTGAATAGACCACCAACTCCTGCTCATGTTGAATAGAGTTAAATAGAACACAACTGCTCATGTTGAATAGAGTTGAACAGAACACAACTGTTCATGTTGAATAGAGTTGAATAGAACACAACTCCTGCTCATGTTGAATAGAGTTGAATAGAGCATCATAGAGCATCTTTCTCTGCTCTGGTGGAGGACCTATCAGGCTAAAGTGGACCACACTCTTAACCTGTAGAGGTCTCTGATGCAGTTGTGTGTGTGTGTGTGTGTGTGTGTCTAAAGTGGACTGGTCACCTGCTCCAGCGTAGAACATCACGACAGACTCTTCTGGAGATTCAGAGAACCCAAAAGCATGGAGTATGGACTGTGTGCACAGAGGATGCACAGATCTAAAACACACCACTGAGGTGTGAGGTGTGGAGTTTAACTCTCTAAAACACACCACTGAGGTGTGGAGTTTAACTCTCTAATCTCTAAAATACATCACTGAGGTGTGGAGTTTAACTCTCTAATCTCTAAAACACACCACTGAGGTGTGGAGTTTAACTCTCTAATCTCTAAAATACATCACTGAGGTGTGGAGTTTAACTCTCTAAAACACACCACTGAGGTGTGGAGTTTAACTCTCTAATCTCTAAAATACACCACTGAGGTGTGGAGTTTAACTCTATAAAACACACCACTGAGGTGTGAGGTGTGGACTTTAACTCTCTAATCTCTAAAACACACCACTGAGGTGTGGAGTTTAACTCTCTAAAACACACCACTGAGGTGTGGAGTTTAACTCTCTAAAACAC
>NC_063206.1:4272594-4275094 GCF_017589495.1 Alosa alosa | reverse complement strand
AGCTCACTCTTGGGGATTAGTGTGTGCTTCACCTCACTGTGTGTTCACTGTGTGCTGAGTGTGTTTCACTAATTCACGGATTGGGATAAGAGACCAAATATCCCTCATGGGATCAAAAGAGTATATATACTTATATACTTCTACTTATATTAGTATAGTTATTGCTCAGGTGATCAGCTCAAGCTCATATCCTCTTCAGTTCATACTGTAATATGTTATGATACTGTTTGGCATTCTATTGATTAATTACGTAAATAATCTTCCCTTCTACCACCCTCTCTCTCCCTCCTTTCTCTCTCTCTCTCTCTCTCTCTCCTCCTTTCTCTCTCTGTCTCTCTCTCTCTCTCCCTCTTCCCCTCTCTCTCTCTCTCTCTCCCTCTTCCCCTCTCTCTCTCTCTCTCTCCCCTCTCCTCTCCCTCTCTCTCTCTCTCTCTCTCTCTCTCTCTCTCTCTCCCTCCCTCCTTTCCTCTCTCTCTCTCTCTCTCTCTCTCCCCCTCCCTCTTCTCTCTCTCTCTCTCTCCCTCCTTTCCTCTCTCTCTCCTCCCTCCTTTCCTCTCTCTCTCTCTCTCCTCCCTCCCTCCTCTCTCTCTCTCTCTCTCCTCTCTCCTCTCCCTCCTTTTCCTCTCTCCTCTCCTCCCTCCCTCCTCTCCTCTCTCCTCTCCCTCCCCTCTCTCTCTCTCTCTCTCCTCCCTCTCCTCTCCTCTCTCCTCCTCCCTCCTTTCCTCTCCTCCTTCTCTCTCTCTCTGAGTTGGACGAGCGTTTCTGAGTGTGGTGGAGTGTGCGATGCCGGACCTTTGTCCGGCTGGTGATTCTCTTTCTATCTGTTTATTCTTCTATTTTCTTTATAATTTATGTTTAGTTGTTTTGTTTTGTCCTTAGTTTGATAAGTGTTGTATTTATAGTAATTATTAGGTCCGCAACCAGCGGTTTGGGCGCTAGTTGGCGGCAAACATGGAGAATGGCGTTTTGATAATTTAAGTTGGCGCCATGCCATTAAAATCCCTGTAAACTTGGATATCTCTGTTGAGGAATGTGGTCTAGCTGTTGGCCATATTGTAGGACATGATAGTATTGTTTCAGCTTCTAGAATGAATGGTTCAGTGGTTATTTTTCTTGATAGTTTTACTAAGTCAGTGAAATTATCAGCACAGGTATTAACATAGATGGAAATCTGGTCAATGTTCTACCACTCGTTACTTCCTTCAAGACGTGTAATTTTGTCCAATGTACCGCCGTTCATTAGTGATGAGATAATCTGCCGTGAATTGGCACGATATGGGCAAAATAGTATCCTCAGTTAAAAGATCGCTTGGATGTAAATCCCTTTACTGAAACATGTCGTGTCTTTCAGGAGACATGTGTATATGATCTTAAAGATTATACAAAGCGATCTCAATGTCTTTCAAATTTAAAATTGATCAGTTTGATTACACGATCTTCGCCACTACTGAGACTATGAAATGTTTTCATTGTGGAAAGGAAGGCATCTTATTCGTGCTTGCCCTGAGAAAAGGAAAGCAGGCCCACAGTAGGCACCCGGCCGCAAGTACAAATGAACAGTCAGAAACAGACCTGGAGGAGTAGGCCTAGAAGCGTCGGAGAATGAGGTTTCAGCGGCAGAACCGTCTGGCAAACAAAATGAACAAAAAGAGCGAGAACAAAACGACACAAAAGGTAAGGAAGTTTTGGGTATGGGGTGTAATGCACAGTGTCTGATGAGATTTCTACTAATCAGAGTGTAAAACACGCAAGTTTTGGAAAGTGATAGCGTGTGGGAATAAGTTGCTAGAAATTCTAATGTAAATGAATCGACTGCTGTTGAGTAGCAGAGGCGTATTGGAGAGGATTGGACGATGAGGAAGGAATGGACACAAATGTGAAGTTTAAATTCCTATGGTGAAAAGAAAATAGATACTCTTAGTCGCACTAGAGCAGCTAAGAAAGTTGCAGTCTCTATGCCCAAGCTGACTTAATTGAATCTGAGTACGATTCTACTGACTCTTGCTCAACGTCACAACAGCATGTGTTAGGGCTTTCTATACCTTAGATGCCATTAAAGATTTTCTAAAAACGCACCAAAAATACTAAACGAAAGTAACAGTGGAGAATTATTTTTCCAGATACCATGGGCTTTGTTGACTCAGTGCAACATTTTAGGAATAATCCAGGAAATAGAGGGGTTTACTGATCAAGAGATTGCTCGTCTAAAAAAAAAAGTTTCTGACAAAACTTAAACAAATTAATGATGAGAGTAATAGCGCCAATTAATTTGATTTTCTTTATCATATGGTGCTTTTGTTCTTGTTGAGTTTGTGTTGTGCTTTCTATTAGAAAATGGTGTTTTTAACATAGCAACCTTAAATATAAATGGTGCTATAGATGTGAAACAAGAGAGCTCAACTGTTTGAGCTTATAAAGCAAAACACATAGATGTAATGTTTGTGCAGGAAACCCATACCGATGATAGAAATGTTGTTGATTGGTGTAGAGAGTGGAATGG
>NC_063206.1:4258628-4261128 GCF_017589495.1 Alosa alosa | reverse complement strand
GCCACGCACACCATGCTTAGAGCCCATTTACTGCCGTCTTTGCACGAGCCGCACACCTCGGTCCCGCCCCACACCGGCCCACGCGGTCCCCTCAGAGGAGACGGCTTCAGCACCGGGACAGCTCCTTCTCGTCTGACGACAACATGGCGTCCGAGGTAAGACCCTGCGTGTGCGTGAGTTCCATCGTATCTTCGCGTGGAGCCGGGACTTGCGGGTTCACGGGAGTAGAGGGGTACTCGAATTTGGGGTTTAAGGCGAAACCACCCGCCCATCTCTCTCACACCTCACGCGGTCACCGCGCGGTTGTCCTTTTGCTATAACCATGGGGTTGGGAGTAACGAGTATCTGACCTGTCGCGTTCAGTAAAACTGGACGAGACTGGACAAGCAGCGGATAGAGTTGTCACGATGCCTAAGTACAGGTGTCCGCGAGAGGCTATCCGTGTCGTGGACACTCTATGTGAGCCCCGGCAGACATCGCGAGCCAACTTCATGTCGAGCAGGTAGAAGCTGCACCTCACGCGAGCTTCGGAAATTGGCAACCACTGTTAGTCAGAAGCACGTCGTCATATGGTCCCGGAAAACTGAGCAGCTGTTAATGGACAGCTGACTCGCGGAGATGTGATGGCCCCGGGATGACAGCGAGCTTATGTGATGGCAGGCGAGTGATTGCTCTGATGTGGATTATGTGGCGCTCGTGGGGAGTCGTGTATATGATTATTAATTAGTTTGAAGCCAATTGCCAAAACACACACACACACACACACACACACAGAGAGGTTTTGATGATAAATAGGGACTGTGCCTTGTTGATTTGTTAGCTGGGAATGGCATCTGATCTCATAAAGAGGCAGGGTGTGTGTCTGTGTGTGTTACCATCATCCAATCTAGTATAGTGCATAGTGAGTGTTATAGGTGCAATCAGGGATTGTGCAGGAAGTCGTGTTTATTTCTGTGTATGTTCATACTTACATTTATTACTGTAGCAGACGCTTTTGTCCAAAACAATTTACAATATATATTCAACCAAGGACCAAACCAAACATGCCAGAGAGGCTGCCTTCACTTTGTTTGCTTCCAGTGCACGCGCACACACACACACACACACACACACACACACACACACACACACACACACACACACACACACACACACACACACACACACACACACACACACCACTACATGACAACACAGACACTGATTTAAAGGTGCAGTCAGCGATTGTACGTGATTTCAAGCCCATGACATGTTTTGTTACATTCAGCAATCATCTCCTCACGACCGCTAGCTGCCCATTCCTTGAGTGTGTGTGGTGTAGTGGTTTGTGTGTGTTTGTGTGTGTGTGTCCTTCGGTGTGGTGATGAATGTGTGTGTGATCTGCCCTCAGCCACAGCTCATACATTATAAATGATCCTTCTAATGGGAACATCTATGACACAAACACACACACATACAGTACTCTCTCCTACACACACACACACAGACACACACAGACACACTCTCTATCTCTCTCACACACATACATACTGACACACATTCTCTCTCTCTCTTTTCTCTCTCTCTCTCTCTCACACACACACACACACAAACACAAATAAAATACAACATGACACAATAAACAACAACAAAACAAACAACAACACAACAAAACAACAATACAACAAAACAACAACACAACAAAGCATCTTAAACCACAACAACACAACAAAACTACAACACAACTAAGTAGCTTAAACCACAACAAAAGAACAAAACAACAACACAGCAAAGCTAAACCACAACAACACAACTAAGTAGCTTAAACCACAACAACACAACAAAACAACAACAATACCTTATACCACAAACAACACAACACCTTATACCACCGCAACACAACACAACAAATCAACAACATAGCACAGCATCTTATACCATAACAACACAACACAACAAATCAACAACATAGCACAGCATCTTATACCATAACAACACAACACAAGACAACACCTGTACCAAAACAGCACAATACAGCATCTTATACCACAACAACACAACATGACAAAACAACATGTCAACAACAACTTAGCACCCTTCAGCACAACAACTCAACACAGCATCATATAGCACAGCAACTTCACACAGAACCTAGCACCTATCAGCATATTATAACACCTATCTGCACCTATCAGCATCTTATAGCACCTATCAGCACCTATCAGCATCTTATAGCACCTATCAGCATCTATCAGCACCTATCAGCATCTTATAGCACCCATCAGCATCTATCAGCATCTTATAGCACCTATAGGACCTATCAGCATCTTATAGCACCTATAGCACCTATCAGCATCTATCAGCATCTTATAGCACCTATCAGCACCTATCAGCATCTTATAGCACCTATCAGCACCTATCAGCATCTTATAGCACCTATCAGCATCTATCAGCATCTTATAGCACCTATCAGCACCTATCAGCACCTATCAGCATCTTATAGCACCTATCAGCATCTATC
>NC_063206.1:4236128-4253628 GCF_017589495.1 Alosa alosa | reverse complement strand
GTGTGCGTGTATGAGTGTAAGTATGTCTTCTGCGTGTTCGTGTGCCAGTAGAATGCCAACACACAGTGAGTTCCTGACTCTTTTACTGGTCTGTGTATACATAACAATTTGATGTGTGTGCATGTCTCTGTGTGTGTGTGTGTGTGTGTGTGTGTGTGTGTGTGTGTGTGTGTGTGTGTGTGTGTGTGTGTGTGTGTGTGTGTGTGTGTGTGTGTGTGTGCATGTAGATAGAACGCTCCCTGTTGGAAGAAACGGTTAAGACACTGAACAGCTTCTACAGGGAGGCGGAGCGAATAAGTAGCCACGCCTACTTGGAGAGCTGCCTCGCCTGTGCCACCGCCTACATCATCTACCTCTGTCTGGACACACGCTACGAGAAGGTACACACACACACACACACACACACACGTGCACACACACACGCACACACAGTGCCTACATCATCTACCTCTGTCTGGACACACGCTACGAGAAGGTACACACACACACACACGCGTGCTGCACACACACACACACATGCACACACACACACACACACACACACACACACACACACACACACAGTGACTACATCATCTACCTCTGTCTGGACACACGCTACAAGAAGGTACACACACACACACGCGTGCACACACACACACACACACACACACATGCACACACACACACACATGCACACACACACACACACACACACACACACAGTGACTACATCATCTACCTCTGTCTGGACACACGCTACAAGAAGGTACACACACACACGCACACACACGCACGCACTCAACCACGCACGCACACACACACACACACATGCACACACACACACGCACACACACACACACACAATGCCTACATCATCTACCTCTGTCTGGACACACGCTACAAGAAGGTACACACACGTATGGCAAGCCGATTGAGCATTTATTCTGATATTTTGATATCAGGCATAATTGTCATGTACATGTAAGCCATTTTTGTCAACTAGTTAACTAGTGAGCCATGTTTGTGTGAACTAGTTAACTAGTGAGGGCCAAAATATGCACACTAGTTAACTAGTGGGAGCCAAAAGGCTCACTAGTTAACTAGTGAACACATTTTAGCTTCACTAGTTAACTAGAGAGAGCCAGAAATGTCTACTAGTTAACTAGTAAAGGCCAAAATGCATACCAGTCAGCTAGTTGAAGGCTTTTGGGTCTCACTAGTTAACTAGTGACAGCCAAAAATGTGCACATGTTTACTAGTGAAGGCAAAACACCTCACTAGTTAACTAGTTGCAGTAGGTCAATGTCACTAGTTAACTAGTGAACCATAAATGGCTTACTAACTAGCTAGGTGATGGCAGTAGGCTCACTAGTTAACTAGTTGATGCATCATTTGTCCAAACTAGTTAACTAGTGAGGTCATAAATGTATACTAGTAAACTAGTTCAAGACAAAATTCACACTAGTCAACTAGTGGCACAGAATTCAAATTAGGAGGCGGAGAATTCTGGAAATTGAGGCTTTCTATCGGCTCTCTATGTCCAAATAGAACATGACAACCAATCACAGTGCAGAATTTCACGAAATCCCACCCACAACATTTGCATGTGGCACACAAGTTAACATGCTGGCCAAAGGAACTCTAGCTAGTAAACTAGTGGATTCAATGTGACACTTACATGTAAACTAGTGAAGGCAGAACTGCTCACTAGTTAACTAGTGAGGTCTAAAAAGTGTCACTAGTTTACTAGTGTGCACCAAAACACCCACTAGTGAACTATGATGGCAATTTCCATTCGACTAGTTAACTACTGAGGTGCAAAAGTGTCACTAGTTTACTAGTGTGCCCCAAAATGCCCACTAGTTAACTAGTGAAGGCCATTTCAGCCCCACTAGTTAACTAGTGAGATGCCAAAATGGTCACCTCTTAACATGTAAAGGCGAAAATACCCACTAGTTTACTAGTGAGGGTGTTGTGGGCCTTACTAGTTAACTAGTGGCATGCATATTTTGTTCACTAGTTAACTAGTTACACCTAAAAACACAAACAAGCTGACCGTTTTTGTCCACTAGTTAACTAGTGGAACAATTTAAGTCTCACTAGTTTGCATGTGTGGCAGTGAAGCAGCTCACTAGTTAACTAGTGCGCACAAGACACACACTAGTGGCTGTTTTTGGAGCTATCTAGTTCACTAGTAATGCAAAAGGTACTAGTTAACTAGTGACACATGGTCCTTCACTAGTTAACTAGTTGACATGTTTGGCCTTACTAGTTTACTAGTAATGGAACAGGACATGCTCACTAGTTAACTAGTGAGCATATCTGCATTATTAATGCCTTTCACTAGCTTATAGAGGGCATTTTGAGCCTTACATGTTAGCTAGTGAGGACAAAACACTGTCCATAATGAACTAGCAGGAGAAAAATGCCCCTCACACTAGTAAACTAGTGGAATTTGAATAAATACACAAACGGCTGGCATTTTGTGCAACTAGTTAACTAGTGGGACGTAACATTGGCCACTAGTTAACTAGTGTGCAATGTCACACTTGCATGCAAATGAAGAAGGCGGAACAAGGATTTTGATTGGTCTATTTAGGACTCAGAAACCTAGAAAACATGGCTGACTTTGTCCAGGCTGTTCAAAGAGCAAACTTTTATAAACTAAGATCGTTTGAGCATAAAAATATGTTTTGATAACATGTCTAGTGACAAAGTTATGGTGTATTGCTGTAATCTTCGTTCAGTTAATGTGTACAATCTTTAGTTTTTCAGTTATTAGTCTGAAAATCGCGGTAATCGAGGCATTTGTATATGGTTGCCTGGCAACAAAACGTTTCAGTAACATGAACATTGATGAAAGCATTGCTGATGTGGCAAGACTAGCTCAAGTGATTAAGCAGCAGGAGAGCATGTGGGAGACCAGGGTTCAATTCATTAGAAGAGCATGAAGTTTTTCTCTTGATCTTTGAGCTTTTAATTACTTTGGAAACCATGTGCAGTTAATGTGTACAATCTTTTGTTTTTCAGTTATTAATCAGAAAAGCGCGACTGAATGGATGCATTTATGTCTGTGGTTGCCTAGCAACAATAAACAAAGAATAATATTAAAATCGATCCCTTGAATCTTTGGTGTGGATCACTAAGAGCTCACTTGTTAAAGCATGGGGTTTCCTGTTATTATTAAAAAAACATTTTGACAGAATATGAGATACTGCATACTGCAGGCTCTGCTTTACTATCTATACTGAAGTACCGTTGCAGAGCAGTGTGTCACTTTAGCCACTAGGGGCACCCATCAGGACCTGATTGTGAGGCTATGAACAGTAAATTTACATTTAGACTGGGTGGGATTCTTACAGAATACCCAATAGGAGTCTTCTACCCACCCTCTCATTAGAATTTGCATAATAGCCGTTTCAGGCACTTGTTAACTAGTGAGCTGCTTCACTGCCACACATGCAAACTAGTGAGACTTCAATTGTTCCACTAGTTAACTAGTGGACAAAAACGATCAGCTTGTTTCTCTTTTTAGGTGTAACTAGTTAACTAGTGAACAAAATATACATGCTACTAGTATTTTCGCCTTTACATGTTAACAAGTGACCATTTTGGCATCTCACTAGTTAACTAGTGGGGCTGAAATGGCCTTCACTAGTTAACTAGTGGGCATTTTGGGGCACACTAGTAAACTAGTGACACTTTTTGCACCTCACTAGTTAACTAGTCAAATGGAAATTGCCATCACTAGTTCCCTAGTGGGTGTTTTGGTGCACACTAGTAAACTAGTGACACTTTTTAGACCTCACTAGTTAACTAGTGGGCATTTGTGTCTTCACTAGTTAACTAGTGAGCAGTTCTGCCTTCACTAGTTTACATGTAAGTGTCACACTGAAGCCACTAGTTTACTAGCTAGAGTTCCTTTGGCCAGCATGTTAACTTGTGTGCCACATGCAAATGTTGTGGGTGGGATTTCGTGAAATTCTGCACTGTGATTGGTTGTCATGTTCTATTTGGACATAGGGAGCCAATAGAAAGCCTCAATTTCCAGAATTCTCCGCCTCCTAATTTGAATTGAACTAGTTTACTAGTATACATTTATGACCTCACTAGTTAACTAGTTTGGACAAAGGATGCATCAACTAGTTAACTAGTGAGCCTACTGCCATCACCTAGCTAGCTAGTAAGCCATTTATGGTTCACTAGTTAACTAGTGACATTAACCTACTGCGACTATAGTTAACTAGTGAGGTGTTTTGCCTTCACTAGTAAACATGTGCACATTTTTGCCTGTCACTAGTTAACTAGTGAGACCCAAAAGCCTTCAACTAGCTGACTGGTATGCATTTTGGCCTTTACTAGTTAACTAGTAGACATTTCTGGCTCTCACTAGTTAACTAGTGAAGCTAAAATGTGTTCACTAGTTAACTAGTGGGCATTTATGCTGTCACTAGTTAACTAGTGTGCACAAACATGGCTCACTAGTTAACTAGTTAACAAAAAATGGCTTGCATGTTGGCCTGATATCAAGATATCAGAATAAATGCTCTGGCGGCCGGGCCAAATTACATAGAAGTTAACAAGTGGGAATTTGACATTCAGTAGTCAGCTAGTAAAGATTTGTGTACCTTACTAGTTGACTAGTAATATATAGAAGTCTTTAAACTAGTTGCAATGCAATTGCAATGTCCACTAGTTAACTAGTGAACATGCAGAGCATTACTAGTTAACTAGTAAGATATGAAACATATGAACTAGTTAAAGGGACACCAGGCAACGTTTTTGTGTTAATTAATCATCTTCGTAAGTCGGTATATGGTTAAATGACTCATTACAGGGCGAATGAAGGCTCTCTCGCCCGCCCCTACTGCCTGTAGGAAGAATATCCCACTTGCAAGTTCGGTGTATCCTACCCGCCGCCGAAGCAGGATCAGTTTACAGCACAGAGGCAGGCTAGCTAAACGCTAGAGATTATTTGCAAACTTAATGGCAGAGCCGGGCTAAGAAGCAGCTAAAACCCTTGACCGGAAGACGCAAAAAAAAAGGAAAAGAGCTTCAGACCGAGCGAGGGGGAGTTTTGTAGAGAAAAAGCATCAGGCTTGCCTGGTGTCCCTTTAACTAGAGAGAATTTGGGCCTTACTAGTTAACTAGTGGGCATTTTGGCTGTCACTAGTTAACTAGTTCACACAGAAATGGCTCACTAGTTAACTAGTGGGCAGAAATGGCTTGCATGTACAAGACAATTATGCCTGATATCAAGATATCTGAATAAATGCTCAATCGGCTTGCCATACACATGCACACACACACACACACACACCCTTATACACACACACACGCCCACATACACACACACACACACACAGTGCCTACATCACCTACCCCTATCTGGATACATGCTACGAGAATCTACACACACACACACACACACACAGACACAGACACAGACATTGCCTACATTACAGTATCTACCTTTGCCTGGACACATGCTGTAAAAAGCCACACACACTCTACCACTCTCACAGCGGTTTTTGTGTTTGCGTCTGTCTCAAGCTGTGTGTGTGTGTGTGTGTGTGTCGTGTGTGTGTGTGTGTGTGTGTGTGTGTGTGTCGTGTGTGTGTTTGTGTGTCTGTGCACACTGTAGAGTCATGGACATGCAGCTGTGTAGACGGATGAAAAGCAATCAAAGAGAAGGCTTTATTCTCTCAGCCCTACACACACACACACACACACACACACACACACACATACAGCTTGACCAGCATGTTCCTTACAAAGAAAAGCAGGCTGCACCTGCCAGCAGTGGTCAAACCTGTGCCAAGCACGCACACACACACACAGAAACACACACACACAGAAACACACACACACACACACACACACACACATACTCACACACACACACACACACACACTCTTTCTTATCCTGGTGCTTGTGTGTGTGCAGTCACCCTCTCAAATGGGACATAGATGAACGAGACAAAAAGAGGCTTCTTTATGCAAGTGCTGTGCTCCACTCGTGTGTGTGTGTGCGTGTGTGTGTGCGTGTGTGTGTGAGACCAAGTCACCACCCAAGATGAGATCTTTGGACAGACCACACACATCTGTACGCGTCCATGTGTGTGTGTGTGCATGTGTGTGCGTGTGTGTGTATGTGTGAGAGTGAAGGAGAGAGAGAAAGAGATAAGCATCTGCCATTCTTCAAAGTAGCAGTGATTAGAGATATCATGCCTTGAGTGAGTATGTAATCCTCACGCTTCATAAGTGTCCTCTACCTTCATGCTTAGAAGAACTGTGTGTGTGTGTGTGTGTGTGTGTGTGTGTGTGTGTGTGTGTGTCTGTCTATACACTCACAATGGACTTTATCATAAGAGCTGATCAGATGACTGAAGAGGGTTTAGTATGACTGTATAGTGTGTGTGTGTGTATGTGTGTGTGTGACTGAATAGTGTAGACAAACAACTAACTTACAAACACATAGAACATCTAAGGATACAGAAAAAGACTTGTAAGTGACTGACAGTTTGGACACGGTTATTTGGCCTTGTTTACTGAACTGTTACGACTTAGAAACAACTACATTAAAAAGCGACATCAGCCAGTGGGAATATAGTCTAATTTGGTCTTTTTACTTCAAAGCTCTTTCAAAGCAGGCATGCAAAGATTGTCCAACCCAAGTTGATAAACTTATTGCGCCTTTCAAATCTGCCACTTCAGTCACATGTCTGCCAGTGCAGTGACGTCTGTTTCATTTGTTAATTCTTTGATCAGATTTCATTTGAAGCCCATTGATGCATATCACGAGAACAGTTTAGATTTCGTCTCAGATGTAGCTTTAACTTTGACCCCCATCCACATCCTAGCCCAAATCTTTTTCTCTTACTGTGTCTGTGTGTGTGTGTGTGTGTGTTTGTGTTTTGTGTGTGTCCCAAATCTCATCCATGTGTCCATGGCCTTCTCTAAGAAATCACACAACATTCTGATCTGAATAAGCTTGTTTCCTAGCTGACATCTGAAACTGGTTAGCCTATGCTGTATAGAGACTCATATTTGATTGCCTGCAGCCAAGGCTGCACACACACACACACACACACACACACACACACACATACAGCTTGACCAGCATGTTCCTTACAAAGAAAAGCAGGCTGCACCTGCCAGCAGTGGTCAAACCTGTGCCAAGCACGCACACACACACACAGAAACACACACACACAGAAACACACACACACACACACACACACACATACTCACACACACACACACACACACACTCTTTCTTATCCTGGTGCTTGTGTGTGTGCAGTCACCCTCTCAAATGGGACATAGATGAACGAGACAAAAAGAGGCTTCTTTATGCAAGTGCTGTGCTCCACTCGTGTGTGTGTGTGCGTGTGTGTGTGTGTGTGTGTGTGTGAGACCAAGTCACCACCCAAGATGAGATCTTTGGACAGACCACACACATCTGTAGGCGTCCATGTGTGTGTGTGTGCGTGTGTGTGTGTGTTTCTGTGTGTGTGTGAAGTGAAGGGAGAGAGAGAAAGAGATAAGCATCTGCCATTCTTCAAAGTAGCAGTGATTAGAGATATCATGCCTTGAGTGAGTATGTAATCCTCACGCTTCATAAGTGTCCTCTACCTTCATGCTTAGAAGAACTGTGTGTGTGTGTGTGTGTGTGTGTGTGTGTGTGTGTGTGTCTGTCTATACACTCACAATGGACTTTATCATAAGAGCTGATCAGATGACTGAAGAGGGTTTAGTATGACTGTATAGTGTGTGTGTGTGTATGTGTGTGTGTGACTGAATAGTGTAGACAAACAACTAACTTACAAACACATAGAACATCTAAGGATACAGCGAAAAGACTTGTCGTGACTGACAGTTTGGACACGGTTATTTGGCCTTGTTTACTGAACTGTTACGACTTAGAAGCAGCTACATTAAAACGACATCAGCCAGTGGGAATATAGTCTAATTTGGTCTTTTACTTCAAAGCTCTTTCAGAAGCAGGCATGCAAAGATTGTCCAACCCAAGTTGATAAACTTATTGCGCCTTTCAAATCTGCCACTTCAGTCACATGTCTGCCAGTGCAGTGACGTCTGTTTCATTTGTTAATTCTTTGATCAGATTTCATTTGAAGCCCATTGATGCATATGCGAGAACAGTTTCGACTCGTCTCAGATGTAGCTTTAACTTTGACCCCCACATCCACATCCTAGCCCAAATCTTTTTCTCTTACTGTGTCTGTGTGTGTGTGTGTGTGTGTTTGTGTTTGTGTGTGTGTCCCAAATCTCATCCATGTGTCCATGGCCTTCTCTAAGAAATCACACAACATTCTGATCTGAATAAGCTTGTTCCTAGCTGACATCTGAAACTGGTTAGCCTATGCTGTATAGAGACTCATATTTGATTGCCTGCAGCCAAGGCTGCACACACACACACACACACACACACACACACACACACACACAAGTGGAGCAAACTGTTGACTAGTGTTTTTAAAACATGTTAAAACATCCAAGTAGGCCTCAATCAGTGCATCATTTCTGAAGTAGGCTTCTGCAAAGAAAACTCTAGATAAATCAGAGAAAAATACACCAGCATTTGATAAAGGATGATGTGTGTGAATCTATTCTTTTTTGGAAACGATCATTTTACACGACTTGACTTCCTTGACCTTAGCAATGCCTTGACTTGCTTGACTTTAGCAATGCCTTGACTTGCTTGACTTATAGTGAGGTCTCGGCTTGAGGGTAAAAGACTTGAGACTTGCTTGTGATGTGCACATGTTTGACTTACTATAGGGAGTATACATAAACACATACATTACATTACATTACATTACATTACATTTGGCTGACGCTTTTTTAACCAAAGCGACTAACAACATGGTAAACAGTAAGTTTTAGAACAATTCTCACAATTTTAGGACAGTTTAAAAACATTAGAGTACAGTAAGAATAAGTCGTCGGTGAGTGCTGTTTTTACCAGTTACTTGTCAGTTTAAAAGCGGCTGGTGAGTGCTAGGATCAGTAAGACTTGTTGTAAGTGTTGCTATGAGAGTAGATGTTCTCTAAAGAGCTGGGTCTTCAGGAGTTTTTGAAAGTGGAGAAGGATGTCCCTGCCCTTGTAGGAACTGGCAGTGTGTTCCACCAACGAGGAACAACAGATGAGAAAAAAGTTTGGATTGGCTTGAGGTACCCGGTGGTAGAGCTAGGCGTGGTTGTCCAGAGGCGCGCCAGCAGTCTGGAGGTAGTGTAAGTCTGTATGAGGGCATTCAAGTAGGTGGGAGCAGAACCGGAGACTACTTTTGTAGGCAAGCGTTAGAGACTTGAATTTGATCACCGGGCGCCATAGGTAGCCAGTGTAGCTGGATGAGCAGCGGGGTAACATGTGCCCTTTTGGGTTGGTTGTAGACCAGGCGCGCCGCCGCGTTCTGGATCATCTGAAGTGGTTTCACTGCGCAACCACTTACATAGAGCGTGTATATGACATATCGTATAGAGCGTGTATATATGCACACATGACATATCGGATAGAGTGTGTATATATATGCACACATGACATAGCTTATAGAGTGTGTATATATGCACACATGACATAGCTTATAGGGCGTGTATATATGCACACATGACATATCTTATAGAGCGTGTATATATGCACACATGACATATCGTATAGGGTGTGTATATATGCACACATGACATATCTTATAGAGCGTGTGTGTATATATATATGCACACATGACATATCGTATAGAGCGTGTGTATATATATATGCACACATGACATATCGTATAGAGCGTGTAATAGAGCGTGTATATGTGCACACAACACAAGTCCCCTGGAAAGACATAGAGACATAGTGGGGTGCGATGATTTGACATGTAGCACCTATGTAAACATAAATGTGAATTATAGTAGCTTAACCATAAGCAAACTGAAGTAACATAATCTTGCTAAGCCTGTTATGTCTTTGAGAGAAATATCTTGTTTTAGCAGTCGGTGTTCAAATGATTTGTTTATAGTTTATGACAAGTTATATTTGCTTCAAACAGAAACTCATGCAACCACAATTTTGCATATTTGACATCTCTTGCTCGCTCACACACACACACACACACGCTCACACACACACATACACACACACTCTCACACACACACACACACACACATACACACACACACACACTCTCTCACACACACACACCAGCTCTATATTAAAACTCTCTAACTTGACAACTTCTGCTAAAACTAGAATCTGGAATCAGAAGTGAGTGAAAGGATGAGATTGAGTGTACATGGTTTTGTGTTATGTGTGTGTGTGTGTGTGTTGCAGCGTTCCAGAGTGGTCTAATCTAAATAAACACTCCGCAGCTTTACGCTCCCAAACTGCGACTGCTGCGGGAATGTCGTGACATTCCGAGTTTGGAATGCTCTGCAGAAAAGTGCCACTGGCGGGAAGTGAAAGTGTGTCTGTGTGTGTGTGTGTATGAGTGGGATTGGAGCCACCAAAACGCTGAATCCCCCTCCTGTTTGTTAGCATTTCAGCTGAGATGAGAATATAATAAATATTAAAACTGAGGTCACACACAAGAACATGTTCAAACACACACACACACACACACACTCACTGTTTAGAAAAAGTCTATGAGAGAAAATAAACAGCCCCCTCTGCTGCGTCATGGATCACAGTTTTGTCCCCCTGCATCACCATGGTAACACACAGGACCGGCTCAATTCTTCCACTCTGTCATGGTATTAACCCTACACCCCCTCCCTCCCACACACACACACATACACACACATTTCAACATCTCACTCACAGACACATACACACTTAAGCATTTCACTCTTTCTCTCTCGGAGACACAAACACACATACACACACACAAGCATAGGTAGACTACACTATTTGAATAACATATTTCAATCTTTCACACACACATTCAAACAAACAGCATGTTGATGTTTTCCATGTTCTACTCTAAAGTGTACTGTGTGTGTGTGTGTGTCCACTCTGTAGGTGCTGAAGAAGATCTCTGGCTACATCCAGGAACAGAATGAGAAGATCTACGCCCCCCGTGGCCTTCTCATTACAGACCCCGTTGAGAGAGGCATGAGAGTGGTATCCTTTTGAGAAAGCTACACCGCTAGGCTGAACACTAAGCTAAACCGCTAGGCTGAGAGAGGCATGAGAGTGGTATCCTTTTGAGAAAGCTACACCGCTAGGCTGAATGCTAAAGCTCAACTGCTAGGCTGAGAGAGGCATGAGAGTGGTATCCTTTTGAGAAAGCTACACCGCTAGGCTGAATGCTAAAGCTCATCTGCTAGGCTGAGAGAGGCATGAGAGTGGTATCCTTTTGAGAAAGCTACACCGCTAGGCTGAATGCTAAAGCTCATCTGCTAGGCTGAGAGAGGCATGAGAAGGAAAGCTACACTGCTACACAAAATGCTAATGCTACACCACATCTAAATGCTAAATCTTCAAGTGTCAATGCTAAAGCCTAAACTGCTAGTTTGTGTGTTAAAGCTAAACCACTAGGCTGAATGTTAAAGCTACAACACTAGGTTGAGAGAGACATGAGAGCGGTGTCCTTCTGAAAAAGCTGCTAGGATGAATGCTAATGCTACACTCCTAGGCTGAAAACTAAAGCTACATGGTTATGGTCCTATGTTCCCTGGGTCCTATGTTCCCTGCTTTGTATGGGACCGGGGAAACATAGGGATGACCCCGTTGAAAGCTAAAGCTAAACTGCTAGGCTGAATGCTAAAGCTACACTGCTAGGCTGAATGCTAAAGCTACATGGTTATGGTTGAAAGCTAAAGCTAAACTGCTAGGCTGAATGCTAAAGTTACATGGTTATGGTTGAAAGCTAAAGCTACATTGCTAGGCGGAATGCTAAAGCTACATGGTTATGATTGAAAGCTATAGAATGGTTATAGCTGAATGATAAAGCCACACCACTACTTCGGCTTGTCTGAATACAAGAGCTACAGGATGTGAGAACAGGAATAAACCTGTGTGTGTGTTTGAGATTGTAATTAAACCTGTGTGTGTCTGTGTGTTTGAGATTGTGATTAAACCTGTGTGTGTGTTTGAGATTGTGATGGTATGCAGTGTGTGTACAATTGTTATGGTGCGTGTGTTTGTGAGATTGGGCTGGTTTTTGTGTGTGTGAGATTGCGCTGGTCTTTGTATGTGTGTGTGTGTGTTTCCTTGACCACCGGGCTCAGATTGAGATCTGTGTGTTTGAGGACCGTTGTTCCAGCGGGAGCTCGAGCAGCTGCAGTGGCAGTGGCAGTCCTGCAGGGGGCAGCGTGCGGTGACTGGAGGAGCAGCGCCGGGACGTCGGCTACGGGGGGGCGGGGCCAGCCAGCATCCGCATGCTGAAGCACGAGAGCACACGATTCTGAACACCACACACACACACACACCATTCTGAACACACACACACACATGATTCTGAACACCACACACACATACCATTCTGACCACACACACACACACACACACACACACACACATGATTCTGAACACCACACACACGCCATTCTGACCACACACACCATTCTGAACACTACACACACACACATGAGAAACACCTCATCACATCTAACAAATAGACACACCTCATATGACACCCTGACACACACACACACACATCTCTGTGACTACTGTAGTGCTCTTCTGTGTTCCAGGGCCCCATATTTCACCTGTCCATTACGCATCCTGGTGCTGCTGACATTAACTTCTCAACACACACACACAAACACTGTACAGTGCGGTGTGTGTGTGTGTTTGTTGCCGTAAAACTTTGTGATCACATGAAACAGTCAACACTGTGTGTTGACTAGATTCTGTGTTTGACACAAGAGTGTGTGTTCATCTGAGAGTGTGTTGTCTGTGTTTACATACGACTGTGTATGTGTGTTTACATACGCTGTGATGCGAGACAGTATCCTACCCTGGACTGTGATATTTATACTGTATTCAGACTGATGTCGCATGTAAAGGTCTGTTAGTGAGTGTGTGAGCCGATAAAATATGTCTTGAATCTGAGTGGCCTGTGGGGTAAAGGCACAACATACTGCCAACAGTTTGTCTAGGCCAGGTATGTATGTGTGTGTGTGTGTGTGTGTGTGTATAAATGCATGTGAATGTGCTTGTCTATGGTCAGTTGGAGGATGACCAGAAAGTCACTCGGTATTATACAAAAGCTATATTTATTTGATTATGTGTGTGTATGTGTCCTTGGGGAGGGGCAAAGGCCGAGACTGAAGTGCAGTGAAGTTTTTTGAAGTCTGGCAAACACACACACACACATACAAACACATAAACATACACACACACAAACAGAAAGAGAGTTTTAGAATGCTCAGAGGGATGCAAGCTCCATGGCAACTCTTTGTAAGGACCGTTTACATGCCAGACTTTTCTAAATCTGATATCTTTCCTAAATATGTATTCTACGCTCTATTTATCTATTTATACAAATGTATTTTAAACTATTTATTTATGTAATCTCTTTATATCTTAAATATGCTGCCTGTATCTGCATCGTTGGGTGGAAGGGATGTCATGTCTTCCTGTGTGTGTGTGTGTGTGTGTGGGTGAGGTGCAGCCTCCTTAGATTGCATGGGATTCTGACACTGCAACCACACACACACACACGTCTGATATCATTATGTGTTCACTGAAATCTTCAGATAATCTTCCTCTCTGAGGTCATTTCCTGTTCTCTGAGGTCATTTCCTGTTCTAGCGTCATTGTGGTGCTGCAGAGATGAAAAGTAAAGATGGACTGAAACAGTGACAGAGTGGCATTGTTCTCATTTCACACACACACACACATTCCGAGTATACCCAACCTCTGTGATTGTTATCTGGCATGGATAAGCAGAGTCATTGAGATGATACAAGTATGTCTAAGAAAGAAGAAGAGAGTGTATCAGACAGGGAGTGTGTGTGTGTGTGTAAGTGTGTGTGTGTGTGTTATTCAGTGCTGCCATGTGTGGGTACTTTAGGAATAAACACAGACAAACGACATAGAACTGGCCAACACATCAAATGCAATACTTTATACCTCATTTTACATAATTACACACACACACGCAAACACACACACACACACACACACAAATACAAATTACACATTATAACAAGAGAAGAAAAGATTTAATGTTTTATTTTACATCTGTGTAATGCGACTGTTTGTGTGTGTGTGTGTGTGTGTTTGTGACCTATCCAGTAATTTATGCTGGTTTGAAACTTTGAAACTGTTTGTTCAGACTCTCCAAAACATCAAGCAGTCTGCCCGTCTACATAGAGATGCCAGACTTGGAGAAGCATGTCTCTACAGTGATGCTGGACTCTGGGGATGTGTCCGTTTCTATAGCGACGCTGGGCTCTGGGGATGTATCCGTTTCTATAGCGACGCTGGGCTCTGGGTGTGTGTCCGTTTCTATAGCGACACTGGGCTCTGGGTGTGTGTCCGTGTCCGTAGTCACACTGGACTCTGGCGGAGTCTGGTTCTTCCACCTGTGAGGGAGCGGAACTCTGCAGAACTACACAGGACATAGAACCCAACAGGAACCAGGCGAAGAACACAATGCCGTCCTCAATCTCAATAACACACTCAGCTTCTCTCTCTAAATGTACAATGCACACATACCACATGGCTTTCTTTCTCATAACAGCTCACACCAACCACAGGGAGAACAACTATAATAGTGTTTGACTGTGTGTGTGTGTGTGTGTGTGTGTGTGTGTGTGTGTGTGTGTGAGAGAGACAGGGTAAGGGGTGTTCACTACTTTGGGTTTTTATGTAATGAAGGATTATGAGGGCCTGCTCTGTCACAATGCATGCTGTGTGTGTGTGTGTATGTGTGTGTGTGTGAAAGAGAGAGAGGGAACTTGAACTAAGGACAAGGCAGAGAGAGAAGAGAGGGAAGGAGAGAAAGAGGAGGAAGAGAAAGTCTGATGGAGGAGTGGAGAGGAGGAAGAGGAGGTCTGACGGAGGAGTGGAGAGGAGGAAGAGAAAGTCTGACGGAGGAGTGGAGAGGAGGAAGAGAAAGTCTGACGGAGGAGTGTATCTCAGGTCATCTGGGATGAGAGCAGTAGGGAGAGCAGCAGAAGGATCCGTTCCACACCAACACACACCCCGCCGCCTCCGTCACCGCCTCCGCTCGACTGACCCCCCCCGAAATACGCCACCTGGGCTGGAGACACAGGAAGCACTTCAGTCTGGAGTTCCGTTAGGGAGGAAGTCAGTTAGTAAGGAAATACGTAAGGAAGTTAGTAAGGAATCAGTAAGTACGCTAATAAGGAAGTTAGTAAGGAAGTTAGTAAGGAATCAGTAAGTACGCTATTAAGGAAGTTAGTAAGGAATCAGTAAGTATGCTAATAAGGAAGTTAGTAAGGAAGTTAGTAAGGAATCAATAAGTACGCTAATAAGGAAGTTAGTTAGGAATCATTAAGTACGCTAATAAGGAAGTTAGTTAGGAATCAGTAAGTACGGTATTAAGGAAGTTAGTTAGGCATCAGTAAGTACGCTATTAAGGAAGTTAGTTAGAAATCAGTAAGGAATAAGTATGTTAATAGGGAAGATAGTCAGCAAGTACAGTGTTAATGACACAATGAATGTCCTATGAATGATATGAAGGTCCTATGAATCCTGAAGTTAACGCAAGAGCTGCAGCTGTGAATTAGCTGAAATACTGTAAATCATTAAATACGCCTGAGGCTCAGGAGTGTGGACTTATATCCTTGTAAAGACTGCGTGTGTATGTGTGTGCGTGTATCCATGTGTGCTTCTGTTCAATCTCTATAAAACCTGCTTGTGTGTGTGTGTGTGTGGATCCGTGTGTGCTTCTGTTCAATCTCTATAAAACCTGCTTGTGTGTGTGTGTGTGTATATCCATGTGTGCTTCTGTTCAATCTCTGTAAAACCTGCTTGTGTGTGTGTGAGTCATATAAAATCTGCTTGTATAGTCATCTGTATCCTGCTCATCTAATAGTGTCAACATTTACACACACACACACACACACACACACTGGCACATGACAGATGTGCACGTACCCACACATGCCGTGCCCTCATCGTTGGGCTCGTATCCGTGGTTACACCTCTTGTTGGCGCGACACTTGAAGCTTCCGTAGGTGTTGGTGCAGACTGGACGCTCAGGAGGACACACTGAGGGGAACTGGAAACACTCATCTTCATCTACACACACACACACACAAATAAAACGTATATATGTACTATACACATAGACTGAGGAGAACTGGACACACTCATTTTCATCTATACACACACACGCGCGTGCACATATGCACTCACACACACATACATACACACACATATACATACACACACACACACACACACACACACACACACACACACGAGATATGTATAAATATGCACAAGCACACACACATCCACTTACCTGTGCAGCGGCCATGTTCGTTCACCGCAAAGCCGTGTCCACACTGCAAACAGAGTAAAGGCGATATTACTGTGTGTGTATGTGCGTGTTTTAGTGTGTGTGTGTGTGTGTGTGTTTTAGTGTGTGTGTGTGTGTGTGTATGTGTTTTAGTGTGTGTGTGTGTGTGTATGTGTTTTAGTGTGTGTGTGTGTATGTGTTTTAGTGTGTGTGTGTGTATGTGTTTTAGTGTGTGTGTGTGTGAGACCTCCATCTCCGGGGCGGTGGTGGGCTCGTGCTGGTCTTTTGGGTAGAGAACCTCCAGCACTGTGTTCATGTCACTGCGGTCCAGAGGTTTGGCCATGGAGCGCCCATCTGGCCAGAACACCTCCACACTCGTCGCCAAGTCTTTACCTGTGCACACACACACACACACACACACACACACACACACACGCATACATGCACGCACACATGCACACACACACACACATATCCACACACACACACACACACACACACATGCAAGCACGGACACACACATACACACACACACACACATATCCACACACACACACACATACACACCCGCATACATGCATGCACACACACACACACACACACACATCCACACACACACACACATACACGCACGCGCATACATGCATGCACACACACACACACACACACACACACATATATACATATACATAATATACATCAACACACACACAAAATATATGCAGAGTTCAACACACAGAGGGATGTACACTTATATAATTATGGCTTCCACACACAGTTGCGTTCCGTCAACGCATGCCAGTGGGTGTTCCCGACGGTAGCTCTGCAAATGACTTGAAGTATAACCGTAATTTGATTGGCGGGTGCCTTCTGTTGGTGTCCATCGGTGCAGCAAAAGTTGAACTTCTCGACAGGAGCAACGCAACGGACCCACAATTCAGTTCGGCAACGGATGACGTAAGACCACGTAAAGTGGACGGGATGCATCTCCAGCACTGCAACGCACGCAGCTGTGTGTGGGAGCCGTTACACACACACACACACACACACACAGATGTGGAGATTGAGCT
>NC_063206.1:4226128-4231128 GCF_017589495.1 Alosa alosa | reverse complement strand
GGCCCCTGAGCTATATGTTTTTAAGCCCCCCCCAAATCAAATATTAATTATAATTAAATGATACCCGGGCCGCGATCTGACCCGCCTATTTAGCCTATACATATACACCTATACACTTTTAGTTAATACCTTAACATGCAGTGTAGCCTATCATTATTTAACCTTTACATAAACAGGAACAGAAAGCCCTCCTTAATCACGTCAGCCTACCCATGACATCGCTTATCAAAAAGGCCCACTGCACGAAAACAAGAGTTGAACTTTTACAACTGGCTGGCTAAGTTAAGAGATGGCTAAGGCTATACATATGGACGTTTCAAGCTTTTCAAAAGTGCATGTGTTTGTCGTGTCAGGGGTTTTTCCAGGAGGCTTTTTGAAATTCTGTCCACTTAACACCATTTTAACGCAGCTTGGGAGGAACAGAAATACTTTTATTATTATTGATTATCATTATTATTATTAGGAGGCCCCTCATTGGTCGAGGCCCCTGGGCTGAAGCCCAGGTAAGCCCCTGCATTAAGGCGCCAGTGCTTGCGAGTAACATATTTTAACGTGCGGTTTTTGATTGTCATTACGCAATCACGTTCATTTTGAGAGCACTGATACACACTAGCACTAGAAAAGTGTTTACATTTACAGGTCATTTGCGTTCCACCTGTCATATGCGCCCCTCACTTGTACTGGGTTGATGCCACCGAAAAATCTCACAGGCACACCTTAATTATAATTTCTGGCTACGCCCTTAAAGTAGCCTATTTATTTTGTTTGTTTTAATTAGCCTAGTCGCCTGCTGTAGTTTTAGTGGTCACCTTGCTATTTTAAAGTTGTATCAGGTAGCTTAGTTGACTTTACATTCTCCTATGTGGGCACTTCAGCCATTTGGAACAGAAGAACACACCAGAATAGGCCTGTTTAGTAGGCCTAAGCAGGATTTGATGGCCGCCTTCCTGGGGTCCTCCCTATGTTCCCGGGTCCTATGTTCCCCGCTCGGGGTTAGGGTTAGGGTTAGGATTATGGTTATGGTTAGGGTTTTAAAAAAGGGTCCTATGTTCCCCGGTCCCATACAAAGCGGGGAACATAGGACCCGGGGAACATAGGACCCGGGGAACATAGGACCCGAGGAACATAGGATCCGGGGAACATAGGACCCGGGGAACATAGGACCCGGGGAACATAGGTACGCTCCCACATTCCTACACTTATAAAATGCAATTCAATGCGGAAGTAATCTAAGTATTCGGAATAACGGAATACGTTACAGATTACATTTTTGGGCATGTATTCTGTATTCTGTATTCTGTGACGGAATACGTTTTGAAAGTAACCCTCCCAACACTGATTATAAGGAGAAATATTAGGCCTACCAAACGAGGGAAATCATTGTGGTGTCTATGAAAATATGCATATGCCATGTATCTGGCGTACACAGTTTCGCAAATGATTTTGCCTAAGTCTAATTGTAGTATTGACGGATCAAACTAACCTGTTTGACCAATATAGTGGCAAGACACATAAGTATATAAGGACACCTGACAAAGTAGGTTGTCCGTCAAGAACCAGGAAACAAAATTCTGAAGACTGCAAAATCATCTTTACTATCATGTAAGTTAACTAAAAACCTTACTGTTCAACTTACCAGTTAAGTTGCGCTGGCTCATATTTTTTTCTATTGCACAATGAGATGGAGTACGTCTTAGGACAAAGAATTAGACGCAGGAGGGAGAGGATCTACCAGCCTAGACATACCTATCTCTCCCTCAGTGAGGTGGAATGTAGGCGTAAGCTACGCCTGACCCATCAGGCTGTGACAGATGTCTGCCATCTCCTGGCAGATGAGCTAGGGACTGATGCACTCTGTCCCTATGCCCTCACAGTTGCAGTGAAAGTTACAGCGGCACTGTATTTCTATGCGTCTGGGTCGTTCCAGCCCCCCCTTAGTTCCATTGGAGGCATTTCACAATCTGCCATAAGTTCGGCTATACATGCAGTTACATCAGGTCTAGTCCGACATGCTGGGGAATACATCCAATTTCCTGTCACGCCAGCCAGGAAAGAATGAAGCGGGCGTTTTGGGCGAAGTGTGGGTTCCCTGGTGTCCTTGGTGCTATAGACCAGCGGTTCTCAACCTCAGTGATGTACCCCCTGTGAAATATTTTTTCAGCCAAGTACCCCCTTACCAGCGCGCAACAATTACCGCTACACTTCAACCACGACTCCATCGTTTGAGTTTTGACAGTGATTGACAGGTGATGGCGGGTGGCATGTGACAGGTTGGGTCGAACCATCCTGGTATAGGGGAGGGGCCTCTAGGTTTTTAGGGTAATGAAATTGAATAGCCTACTGAAATCTAAAATTCATTTTATGAACTTATATTTTCCTGAAATATGTATTAAATAATTGTAAGTATTTTTGCATGGATTCTACTTTTTAAATATATGTATATTTTAAAATCTCAAATACCCCCTGGAGTGCCTTCACGTACCCCCAGGGGTACGCGTACCCCCATTTGAGAACCACTGCTATAGACTGCATCCATGTGCAACTCCGTGCCCCAACAGAAAACGCACTGATTTACATCAATCGTGAGGGAACCCATTCGATCAACATACAAGTGATTTGCGATGCAACTTGTAAGATCACTCACGTATTTGTAATTTGTAATTACCCTGGTTCAAGCCACGATTCATCCATACTGGCAAACTCTGCCATTCCTGCCATCTTTGAGGGGAATCCCCCCTTGGATGGGTGGCTGTTAGGGCACAACGGCTATCCGTTAAAGACATGGCTGATGACACCATTTATTATGCCAACAACAGTGCATGAAACGGTATATAATTGAAAACACACAGAAACACGCAATGTGATTGAACGAACATTCGGCATACTGAAAATGCGCTTCGGGTGTTTGAATAAGTCAGGAGGCACTTTACAGTACAGTCCGCAAAAAGTTGCAGCATTCTTTGTGGCATGTTGTGTTTTACACAACGTTTCCATGGATTGTGGATGTGTTGATGACATAACTGAGGAAATATTAGAGGACTTAAAGGAACCATATGTAAGATTGTGGCCAAAACTGGTACTGCAATCACTTTCTAATTACTGTAGAGTGGTGTATCCCCTCCCCCCCCCCTGACTCGAGGTTGCCAACCCTGATGCCGAAACACTACTGACTTTGTGATTAGTAGATAGGTGGAGGGTGGCGCATCAGGCCAAAACACAACATGACATGACAAAACACAACATCAACATCAGTTGAGGGCTGCAACTTCGCTTTTTAAATGACAATATCCTGGCCGTACTACTGTTGTCAGTGATATAAGTATTTGAAATGAACACGATTTCTTAATGTCTAGTGACATATCAGGGCCATTTTATGATTAATTTAAATACATTTCTTACATACTGTTCCTTTAAGGAGACGTGATGTTAAACTGCATGCCGATGCCTTTTAACCCAAATGCCCCAGCAGCAGCACGGGAGAGGAGAGCTTATTTGACAGAAGAGCTGCATTGTCTATAGTGAGGTAAGCAAAGTAATCTCAGTATAATGTTAGACTACATTGCAGAAATATCAACATGCATTCATAACTTCGTGATTCAGTGAAAGTGAGCCCAAAACATCGGAAAGTATGTCTTTGACACTTCTTTATTTTGTCAAAAAGAAAAATCAACAGCAAGCTGTTCGTAACTGAATAAAAAAAAACGGAAAATGAAAAGTTAAAAAAAAGATGTAAACAGAACTAATTATTTTTCCCTCTTATAGGCGTGCGACGCGCACTACGGCGGGATTGGACTCGTGAGGGTCCGGGAGTGGCAATGCACGATGTACTCCTGGAGGAGCGGGTGGGGGGAGGAGGAAAGGGCACAGGAGGAGGAATGGGCACAGCAGGAGGAGGAGGAGGAAGGGGCACAACAGGAGGAAGAAGGGGCACAGCAGGAGGAGGAGGAGGAAGGGGCACAACAGGAGGAGGAAGGGGCACAGCAGGAGGAGGAGGAGGAAGGGGCACAACAGGAGGAGGAACGGCTGCAACAGGAGGAGGAAGGGGCACAACAGGAGGAGGAAGGGGCACAGCAGGAGGAGGAGGAGGAAGGGGCACAACAGGAGGAGGAGGAGGAAGGGGCACAGCAGGAGGAGGAGGAGGAAGGGGCACAACAGGAGGAGGAGGAGGAAGGGGCACAGCAGGAGGAAGAAGGGGCACAGCAGGAGGAGGAAGGGGCACAACAGGAGGAGGAAGGGGCACAACAGGAGGAGGAACGGCTGCAACAGGAGGAGGAACGGCTGCAACAGGAGGAGGAAGGGGCACAACAGGAGCAGCTGGTGTGTTTGGAGACCCACGCTCCATGGCTGCAGCAATCCTTTTTAGACTGGATGGGATGCGCCTGAGAGGCCAGAGCAACATCGCCACTCGGTGGGCATTGATACCTCGCTGCAACCCAGACAGCTCCCGCTCCAGCATGTCAAATCCGGTTTGCTGGAGCTGCAGGAACGGGTGGTCCTCCGGTCTGACGATGCTGCTACGTCTGGGTCTGGATCGTCTGCACCTCGGTGGTTGCGCTGCTCCCTCCTCAGCTGGCCCTTGCGCACTGCTCGGCCCGTGCGTACTGCTCCCGAGGCCCTTGCGTACTGCCCCCAAGGCCAGGGTCTTCTTCCTGCGAAGCTGCGTTACGTTGTTCTGATTTATTGTATGGCTGTGTTACATTTATTTCATGTCACATGTGAACTTAATTAGTAAGTGTACCCTGGGGTTGAACAGCTACTGTATTCGGTTGGGTGCCGACTTCCAAGCCCCCAAATCCCTCAAAGCTTTCAGCGGTAAGGGTGGACACAGCGATGTCCTCTGCTGGCGTCAGGTCTTGAGTGGAGGCAGATCCACCTCCAGTTACACGGCGTGTACGAGTGTTGCCAGCAAGCTTGGACTTCCCCCGTCTTCGGACGTCATTGTAGCGTTTGGTGCGACACTGGTGCGATGTCCGAGGGATGCCAGCAGTAGAAACAATGGC
>NC_063206.1:4221128-4223628 GCF_017589495.1 Alosa alosa | reverse complement strand
TTAACACAAGTATATAATATATAGGTAACACACGTTAACATAATTATATAGGTAACACACATTAACACAATTATATGATATAGGTAACACATGTTAACACAATTATATGATATAGGTAACACACGTTAACACAATTATATGATATAGGTAACACATGTTAACACAATTATATGATATAGGTAACACACGTTAACACAATTATATGATATAGGTAACACACGTTAACACAATTATATGATATAGGTAACACACGTTAACACAAATGAACACAGTAATATAGGATGGGCCTTATTTGATTCTGGATTTTCAATCATAAAGATAAGTGTCTCTCTGTCCTCTCTCTTCCTCTCCCTCTCACACACACACACACACTTTTTCTCCTCTATCTCTCCTCTCTTTCTCCTTGCCCTCCCGCTCTCTTTCTTTCGTACACACTCCACATTCTCTCCTCTATTTCTTCTCTCTCTCTCTTTCTCTCTCTCCATCTCTCTTCAGTGTTAAGTCTCCAGATCAACCTGACACTAATCACCTGTAACCTGACACTAATCACCTGTAACCTGACACTAATCACCTGTAACCTGACACTAATCTATGTCTAGTTTCATGTAAGGTGTAGTAATATCTGGAGAATATACAGTAGCAGACTAAAACTCACTTGCTCTCTCCATCTCCCTCTCCCTCACTCCCTCCCAAGTTCTCTCTTCCTCTCCCTCTTTCATTAGCCCTCTCTCCCTCCCTCCCTCCCTCTCTCCTCCTCCTCTCTCATTTTCAGGGCCATAAAGCAGAGAGAGGTGAGGAGGCCGCGACCTTCAGCTGGTCAACTGGAAAGAGGTGAGCTGTCCTCCCACGGACACCACGGGAGTGTTTGTGTGTGTGTGTGTGTGTCTGAGTGTGTGTGTGTGTGTGTGTGTGTGTGTGTGTGTGTGTGTGTGTGTGTGTGTGTGTGTGTCTGAGTGTATGTGTGTGTGTGTGTGTGTGTGTGTGTGTGTGTGTGTGTGTGTGTGTGTGTGTGTGTGTGTGTATGTGTGTGTGTATGTGTGAGTAAGTGTGAATGAGTTTGTATGTGTGAGTGAGTGTGAATGTGTGTGTGTGTGTGTGTGTGTGTGTGTGTGTGTGTGTGTGTGTGTGTGTGTGCGTGTGAGTGTGTGTAAGTGTGAATGAGTGTGAATGAGTTTGTATGTGTGAGTTAGTGTGAATAATGTGTGTGTGTGTGTGTGTGTGTGCGTGTGTGTGTGTGTGTGTGTGTGTGTGTGTGTGTGTGTGAAAGAGAGAGAGATTGGTTTGTGAGGACATACAAGCCCGCCTTATGTGTGTGTGTGAGTGTAGGAAAGGGAGCACACGCACACCATGAATCTGCTGACATTTTGCAAGGCCTTGCACACACACATACACACACACACACACACACACGCACACATACTCACACACATACTCACTCACACACACACACACACACATACTCACACACACACACACACACATACTCACACACACACACATACTCACACACACACACACACAGACACCAGGGGTGTAGTGTGCCGCCCCCCCACTTCTTGGAGCATTGCTTTGAGCATTTTAATAAGCATTTATTAATATAACAAGTGTTGTTACCAGTGATAACAACGCATCACGCAAACGTCTCCAATTAGGCCTCTTTGTCCTAAAATTTGTTACAAGAATGACCGTCATGCTGTAGCACTCCACCATGCGTAAAGACATTAAAAACTACACAGCTCGTCGTTCCGCGTTACCCGAAAGTAGCTAGAAAGTGGCTAGAAAACCATAGATTGTGCAACTGCCTGTATCCGAATCTAGCAAGCATCTTCATGGCCCACTGTTGCAATTCCTTCGTTTGTGTTTTGCAGAAAGCAGGTAGGCTAATCCAGTGGTCAAAATGACACGAAAAGCATGTGTGAGTATACGAGTGATTTTTATCGAGGGAGCTCCAATATAAGTGATAAGGCTATTTAACCATAAGTAATGACCCAACGGTGAACCTGAACAACTTTAGGAAAAACTTACAATTGGTGCAGCTACTTTCATCCAAACAAAAACTTTTCAAATGACTGGCACTTGCCTGCCCAATGTTCTTTCTGTTATTTTTTTGTTTTATTGACTGTGCACCTCTGCATTTTAATCATTCGCAATGACATTCATATGACACCCCCTCAAATTGAGCTACACTGACCACACAGCTTGTTAAAAGCGTGAATCCTGCTTGTGCTATTGTTATTGCTATGGTTTACGTGTGGTAATGAATGAAGCCATGCCGCGGCATGTTATGCGTCAAGGAGATTAGACTATGCTAGATTACATAGGCATCAGTGTTTCCCAAACTTTTTTTCTGGGGACCCACTTTGTAAAAATTACAGACCATTGCGACCCATTTCACTTCAAATCTACCCTGCAACCACCAATATTGTTTTAGGCCACAGGTTCTCCAACTTTTCTATGCCTGCCCCACCATACATTGCTATAGGATCTAGATAGATAGATC
>NC_063206.1:4213628-4216128 GCF_017589495.1 Alosa alosa | reverse complement strand
ACATGAAATGCCAATACAGGGACATTCAGTTGATGCTGAAGTTTTATGTTTTCTTGAATTTCCCCAGGGGATCAATAAAGTATCTATCTATCTATCTATCATGCCTGCACCATTTTGATAGGATTACAAGCATCATTCTTTGTGATTGAACAAGAGGTGTCTATAATGGAGGAGTTTGCAGACGTTTTTAAAGGAATAGGACTTTTCCCTGGTGAATGTACCATTCACATCGACCCCAATGCAGTGCCCGTTGTTCACCCACCAAGACGAGTTCCCATTGCTTTATGTGATCGCCTGTGGGATGAGCTACAGAGTATGGAGAAACAAAAAATCATTGTGAAAGTCACCGAGCCAACCGAATGGGTTAACTAAATGGTAGCAGCAGAAAAACCACACACAGGCAAGCTGAGGATATGCCTTGATCCCAAAGACTTGAACAAGGTAATCAAACGACCGCACTACCCATCACCAACCCTCGATGACATCACATCCAGGTTAGCTGGAGCATGCCACTTTAGTGTCATGGATGCCAAGTCAGGCTACTGGGCTATAGACCCTTTCAAGAGAGTTCCAGTGGACAACCTTCCAGGTTCGGTACAGATTCCCGGTTACCCTTTGGGAAAATCTGCCCACGAAGTTCCAGCGGAAGGTGCGAGACCTATGAAGATCTACTGAATCTAAAAATACAACAGGAAAGCCCTGCAGCATAGTGAACACAGCTGGAAGGATTATTGGTGCTTCCGTTTTGAAGGACATTTACACCACCCACCTCACCCGCCAAAGGCCACCAAAATTGTGAGTGATGCAAGTCACCCCGCTCACAATCTGTTTGATCTACTGCCCTCTGGGAAGAGGTACAGAAGCCTGGGCACTACCAGACTCACCAACAGCTTCACACCAAGCTGTAAGGATGCTGAACTCTTTTGTCCCCCCTCCACCCTCAGCTACATAACATCCTGGACATTGGACCCAAAATGGCCGCCTGCACTACTCCACTTGCACACTTGCATTGTTTGTTTTTTACAACTTGGTGTTGTAGTCTTGAAAACACAACACTTCTGCTGTTCATAACTTGCACCACTGTGCCACTTTCTTTCTTACTTAGGTCAAACAGAACTACCCAAGCCTTTTTATTGGCCTGACTTTGCACTAGTATTTTATTGACTGTCTATGCACAATTTCAACCAAATTTTGCTGCTCTTATTTTTTCATTATTATATGTGCCCTCTCATTTACTTATTTACTTACTTTTTTGTTTACTTGAATGTTATGTTTGTCTGTGGACCTAAATTGGCAAAATATGTCTTGTCTTCACCGTGGGATAGTGAAGAAACGTAATTTCGATCTCTTTGTATGTCTGGAACATGTGAAGAAATTGACAATAAAGCTGACTTTGACTTTGACTTTGACTTTGATCTACAAGGCGTCATGGCGATTGTGGACGACATTCTCATATACGGCAGGAACAAGTAGGAGCATGATGAAAACCTCCGTGCCATGCTGCAACGTTCCAGAGAGAGAGGAGTGAAGCTCAACCCGGAAAAGAGTGTTGTTTGCGCCACTGAGGTCAGCTACTTTGGGCACCAAGATTGCAGCTATCAAAGAGATGAAAGCCCCAAAGGACAAAGGTGAGCTGGAAACAATCTTAGGCATGGTGAACTATCTGTCAAAATTTGCCCCAGGTCTTGCCAGCATCAATGCGCCTCTGCGTCACCTGTTGAAAGAGACCAATGAGTTCACATGGGATACACAGCATGAAGAAGCATTTCAGAAGATAAAAGAGCTCATCACACGTGAACCAGGTCCTGTCTTACCTTATTTTGACCCCAGAAAAAAGCTCACCATACAAGTCGATGCCAGTAAATATGGACTTGTTGCTGTTTTGTTACAAGATGGCAGACCGATTGGATATGCATCAAAAGCACTCACTGACTGTGAAGTCAATTATGCTCAGATCGAAAAGGAGCTTTATGCCATTTTGTTCGGGTGCAAACGCTTCCATCAGTACATGAATGGCCACCACGTCACAGTGGAAAGTGACCACAAACCACTGGAATCCATCATCCGCAAACCTCTTGCAGCAGCACCTCCCAGGCTACAGCGAATGTTTCTTCAGCTGCAAAGGTATGACTTTACCATTGTCCACAGACCAGGGGACATGGACATGCAGGTGACCAGGATGAGAGCCTCAGAGAGGGCATGGACATGCAGGTACACATGCTGTACAGGATGGCCTGAGGAAAGCTAAAATAAATCAAAACTGACAAAGCCAACTTAAAAGAACAATCAGTGCAGGATGGCCTGAGGAAAGAAAACTGTGCAGAATATTGTTGAGTACTGGAACTATCGCGACAAACTCTCCCAGATGAATGACATCATATTCAAGGGTGAGAGAATTGTTGTTCCTACTTCACTGTGTGCTGAGGTGTTATCATGGATACACATTGGTCACATGGGCATTGAAAAGTGCAAACAGATAGCACGGGACATCCTATTTTGG
>NC_063206.1:4188628-4203628 GCF_017589495.1 Alosa alosa | reverse complement strand
ACAGGCAAAGCTAACAGGTAGTTAAAGACAGTCCACAACTCAGGGAAAAGTTTGTTGATGTCTGAGCCAATGGATAATTATATGACACACACCTCTCATCCATGCTCTCAAATCAATTTGTTGATTGACTGGAAGTCTTTATGCCTGTTTTTCATTAATAATACTACACACAGAATGGACAGCTAAGGAATTTGACATTCGCTGAATTAAAAAAAAAGTAGATGAAATCAGTTCTCAGCATTGCGGTGACTCGGTGAAAACAAACCCATCCATGACAACGGAAGCGAATTAAAAAATAAGACTGAATATTTGGCCAATTAGTCAGAGCCAGCTTGTAATTTGTATTCACAAAGGCACATTCACAGTGTACAGCAGTGTGCAGAGGAACTGTGTAAAAGAACTACCTCCCCTCCCTTTAATCATGCACCTGAACATGAAAATAATCACAAGCAGTGTTGCCAATTTAGCGACTTTGTCGCTAGATTTAGCGACTTTTGGCCGTCTCTGGCGACTGAAAAGTATATCTAGCGACTGACAACAAATCTGGCGACTTTTTCGTGTGTCTTTTGTTTTCTCTATGCGTTATCCTTCGGTTTGCCCAGGCTGACTGCAACAGCAGCTTAAAGCGTGAGAAAAATCTTCTCGCAAAGATGTCAAACTCTGTTTCGTTGTTGAAACGTCAGAAAATCTCCCCTCTCATGTTTCGTTAGTGAATTACATCGCGAATTTGCCCAAAGCGTTGCCCCATGATTATAAAAGGAATGACTGGCCTATATAGTATCAGCCCATTTGATTACAAGGAAGTAGATGTTCTATAGATCTAAGCTCAGACAACGCTCATTGGAAGGTGCAGCAACTTCGGCTGAAATTACAACAAGAGAGTCAACGAGACGAGAGCAATGACATGATGACAGGGAAACAGGGACACGTTTGCCAGCATCGTTCAACAATTGAACAAAGGAAGTAGGCTAGCCTACAACTTCATTCACAAGCAAAGCAGTGAATGTTAGAAAAACCTATAGCATTCGTTTAGGATATGTAGGCCTAGCTTCAATGTTGTCAATGCAAGTTGATGCAGGACTGTCGGCTGAGTAAAAAAAAAAAATTCTATCGCTCTGTCCGAGTGACATTTAAGCCTATATTATGTAGCCTAAATATATCCAAAGTAACGGTTGCCGTCGGTGGGGGGTACATTACATTATAAGTAAATAACCAGCTTCTCAAAATAACAGTTAACAAAGAACAAAGTAACAACACCAAACAAACTATACAACAGTATACAAATATTTCAAAATATTTGTGTAATTTGTGCAATTACAAACTATAGAACAAGTGCAAAAGAAAGTGCAAAACAACAAAATGTGCAAATGTGATCAGTCACTACTTATGGCCAGTGTTTGGAATAGCGAGTTTAAAAAGAACGGCGTTAGGTAACGACGTTATTTCTTTAGTAACGGGGTAATCAAACTAATTATTTTTCCCGTCGTTAACGTTACTGGACGTTAAATGCGGTGCGTTACTATGCATTGATTGAATAAACTGTGTAATCTGAACGCACCCCTGGCTCACAGCTAGTGAGGAGGTGGGTTAATAACGACGTAGGCGATTATAATTGGCTAAGGCAGAGTCATGTTTCATAATAGCCAATCAGAGCCAGTGTTTTTACACACTTGCCAGCACACGCGCCACACACACGCAACAGCTAAAAGAGATTCGACGAAACAGCAGAGGTCAGGAGCAATCCGACGATGAGAAGCTGGCATTTTCAAGGTGGAGATATAAGAACTACTTCAAATTCATTGTGGTCAAAGGCAAGAACGTGCATGTAATGTGTACATTATGTCGAAGCGAAGACTATGTCGACATCCGTTGTAAGCAACTGTAATTTAATGAAGCATCTCACACACGCATCTAAAGCTAGTGGCCAAAAAACACAGATAGCCTACCTCCACCACAGATGATAGCTCGCCATCCACTATAGCAAAGAAGGACTCGGAGCCCTACAAGCAGCAAAAGCTAGATCTTTCCGCCTCACAACAAAAACCTATGACACAGGCTGAAGTCAACCGTAGGTCTGTGGATGTGCAATATCTTTGAATTTCCCCTTGGGGATCAATAAAGCATCTATCTATCTATCTATCTATCTATCTATCAATCTAATAAATATAGAAAGTTATGTAGCCTACTGTACAAACACCTGTCTGTTCTACTCATTTCAACTGGCTGCTCAAAACTGCTAAAAAAAATCCAAATTCTTTGACATATAGCAACTTTTTTTTTTGTTACAGTAACGCAAATAGTTACTTTCCCTGGTAATGAGTTACTCTTATCATAGAGTAATGCAGTTACTAACTCAGTTACTTTTTGGAACAAGTAGTGAGTAACTATAACTAATTACTTTTTTAAAGTAACGTTCCCAACACTGCTTATGGCAGAGCTGACAACTAGCATTGTTACAAGCCATCCTCCTTGGCTTTAAAAAGATAATTTCAAGGGCCCTTTGGTAATTGCACTGTTTTACTATTGGACCATTAATGCTTATCTTCATGCAGGCTGTCAGACTGTTGACCTGCAGCCTGTTCCATAAGTCTGTCCTGATCTATACACGAGAGTGAATGAAGTTTAGATCATTTTATAGTTTTGTGTAATATGGATGGAATTTGAGCGCGGAGCGCTTTTTAATTTAGAGGCCGGCGTGGCCGCTCTGTTCCGCTCCCATACCGCTCACACCACAAGTCTAAAGCATTGTATGTGTGCGCGCATAGATAAGGGACTGTTCCTTATTTATAAACGGGGATTTTGAGTGCTTAAATCAAAAGTTGCATGACCCTCCCCTGACTGCAAGAAAATTTTCAACGACCCTCCAGCAGTTTTTTCAAAAAAGATATGACCCTCCCCGGCCAATATCGACACCTTCTGCCCACACTTTTAAGCGCTATGTAAACACATCAACTTAGGCTACCGTTCTAAAATCAACCTCTGCTTTCTGATCTTACACATCACACTTCACCAAGATGGTGGCCATTTCAGTAGATTTACTCACTAACATTGTTGTGGAAACACAATAAGCATGGAAACTAAATGCACACTTCCTGCAACTGCATTAGCCTACTTGAAATAAGTTACTCTAGTAAGTATTCACATGAAATAAAACAATAAAACATTGAGACCATTCAACAAAGCACACTGGGTAATAACAAATTCAACACATGAACTTGTTGCTATGGACTCGTCTCTAGGCTTTCTCAGTCATTGTAAAGCTGCTGAAGCTGAACATTATCCAAAACTCCATTTCTCAGACGACCGTCAATTTGGGAGCTTGCTACACTCCTTCCTTCTCAAATGACTTGAAAAGGCTGTTTGCACAATTTCGCAAATAATCACAGGGACCGAAAAATACCTAACATGGCAACTTTTTCCGGGTTAATCATTTTAACTTTTCCCTCCTGTCTTGCCGTTTTAATATTTTCCCGTAGAATATCCCATATTACTGTAATACTCTCATAACATTAGTCCTGCATTCTGTCTCTGTGTTGTCCTGTTGTTACCCCTTGCCCTTCCAGTGAAACAGATGTATTCAAATCATCGTTTTGCTTGCTTGAATGCGAACTCAGAGTGATGTTAACCTAGGCCTATTTAAGTTAAGGACGTGGTTGTCGTGAGAGCATGATTCATTGGCGCTTGCAGTGTTCGACCGTAGGCTACGTGCGCACCTGCCAGGCTACTCAGCTATGAGTAGACAAAGAATTCCCCCTGTATATTCACTCCAAGTTGGCCTACCATAACTTACTAACTCTACACTGTAGACCATAAACTGGCTATTTATATGACCAATGTATTTGTTCAACTTTATGAAGCAGAATTACGCACTGCTACTTGGAACGTAACACATTTTTGTTGGCAGGAGAGAGAATGACAGCGATTAACAAATTGCACTTGTTGTTGGTTACCAATAAATACTATATATTTTTTGCAAACAACAAAAACAGAAAGGATGGAGACAGCAAAGCTAGAGATGGGCAGGAACAAGGTCAATTGGTAGAAATGCTTGTCAAAACGTTAGGAGCTGGATGTGTGGATGAATGAAGCACAAGTATGCTTTATGTTAAGCATGCACACTGTTTAAAGTTAGGCTACACGGTAAACTACAAGTAAACCAAAGTTAAATTTAACTTTTTAGGGCTGGATAAAGTTGACCAAATGGATATATGCTGTTAGGCGTGAATAAAGTAGGCTACTTTGTTGCTCCTACCCTTCCAACGTTAATGGGGACGAATGTTGACATTTTCCGTATTTTTGCGTGAGAAACCGGAAATCTCCTTAATTTTCATTGTTCAATGTTGACAGAGATATGGAACGAAAGAGAACGCGTTATATGGCGACAGAAATCAACAATCAAACAAGCCACTTTGATTTTTGCTGTTTTCATTAATACAAAAGATGGGTGACCCCCCTCCTAGACAAAAAAAAAGTTAGGTGACCCTCCCCTCAACAAAGAATAAAAAGACATGACCCTCCCCTATTTTCCTCCGGTGGCCCCGTTTATAAATAACGAACAGTCCCTAAGTAAGTAAATGTATACTCTTTTGATCGAAATTTGGTCTCTGTATTTATCTCAATCCGTGAGTAAGTGAAACACACACAGCACACAGTGAACACACAGTGAGGTGAAGCACACACTTAACTGCCTGCTACTGCGGCACTCGGGGAGCAGTGAGGGGTTAGGTGCCTTGCTCAAGGGCACTTCAGCTGTGGATGTGGGCATGGGAGAGCAGTGCTCAACCACTTTCCCCACCCACATTTTTCCTACTGGTCGAGGATCAAACCGGCAACCCTTCGGTTACAAGCCCGAAGCCCTAACCAGTAGGCCACGGCTGCCCCAGATATTAGAAAGCTAGATACAGTACCACATTGTCTGTCGAGTATTAGTTGGCATACGTGAACCGCCATATTGCTGGGGGCAAACACCTTACTGTCTATGGGCAACACTTGCCGGCAATCAGAGACACCTGTGTGATTTCCCATCAGAGACACCTGTCTGATATCCAATCAGAGACACCTGTGTGATTTCCCATCAGAGACACCTGTCTGATATCCAATCAGAGACACCTGTGTGATATCCAATCAGAGACACCTGTCTGATATCCAATCAGAGACACCTGTGTGATATCCAATCAGAGACACCTGTCTGATATCCAATCAGAGACACCTGTCTGATATCCAATCAGAGACACCTGTGTGATATCCAATCAGAGACACCTGTATCTCCATTGGCCTCCAGTGATTGTTGCCTCCACCATTAGGGCGGCGCTATTTACGTACGTTATGGAGCCCGATGTGGTATCTAGCGTTCTAGCTTTCTAATATCTATATGCGCGGTTATGTGTGAGTGTGCGTGTGTGTGTGTGTGTGTGAGTGTGCGTATGTGTGTGTGTGTGTGAGTGTGCGTTTGTGTGTGTGTGTGTGAGTGTGCGTATGTGCGCGTGTGCAACCTTCAGCTGGGACGTAATTACCAACATCATGTAGATGGGGGTGGAGCTGCTTTAGACCCATCAGTCTTTCTCCAGGGAACAGATCAATCTCTCCCTCCAGTGTGTGTGTGTGTGTCAATCTCCCCCTTCAGCAGAGAGACTGATGATGGCACTTTTCTTCTCAAGGACAGGTGAGAAATAAGGAAATAAGACCATAAAGATATTTGTGTGTGTGGTTAGGTGTGTCCGTATGTATGAGTGCATAAGTGTGTGTGTGTTTGTATGTGCGTGTGTGAGAGAGAGACAATGTGTGTGTATGTGGGTGTATGTGTGTATGTGTGGTTAGGTGTGTCCGTGTGTATGAGTGCATAGGTGTGTGTGTGTGTGTTTATGTGTGTGTGAGAGAGAGATAATGTGTGTGTATGTGGGTGTATGTGTGTATGTGTGGTTAGGTGTGTCCGTGTGTATGAGTGCATAGGTGTGTGTGTGTGTGTTTATGTGTGTGTGAGAGAGAGAAAGAGAGAGAGAATGTGTGTGTGTGTGTGTGTGTGTGCGTGCGTGCGCTTATGTGTATGTGTGTATGGGTTTTTTGTGTATGTGAGTGTGTATGACAGGACCATGCTCCTTCTCAAATGTGTGTTTCAGGATGATGTCTTTCTGTGAGCTGATGGAGAATGTGTGTGTGTGTGTGTGTGTGTGTGTGTGTGTATGACTGGACCGTGCTCCTTCTCAAATGTGTGTTTCAGGATAATGTCTTTCTGTGAGCTGATGGAAAAGGAGTCTTCACTCTGCAGGTGACTGCAGCAGCATCCTCTTACTTCACAGATGATAAATACCTTAGGAGCCTTCTCTTACTTCCAGATAACACCTCAGTAGCGTTCTTTTACCTCGAGATAACACCACAGGAGCATTCTCCTACCCCCAGATGATAAATACCTCAGCAGCATTCTCTTACCCACAGATGCTAAATACCTTAGCAACATTCTCTTAACCCCAGATTATAAATACCTCAGCAACATTCTCTTAACCCCAGATTCTAAATACCTCAGCAACATTCTCTTACCCCTAGATTATAAATACCTTAGCAACATTCTCTTAACCCCAGATTATAAATACTTTAGCAACATTCTCTTAACCCCAGATTATAAATACCTTAGCAACATTCTCTTAACCCCAGATAACACCTCAGAGAATTCTCCTACCCCCTGATGATGAATAACTCAGGATATTTTTTTACCCCAAGATGACGAATACCTCAGGAGTGTTCTATTACCCGCAGATGATAAATACCCCAGGAACATTCTATTATCCCCAGATAAAAATACCTCAGGAGCATTCTAATACCCCAGATAATACACATCTCAGGAGTGTTCTCTTATCCCCAGATAATAAAAACCTCAAGTGCGTTCTATTATCCCCAGATAATAAATACCCCAGGAGCGTTCTATTACCCCAGATTATAAATACATCAGGAGTGTTCTATTACCCCAAGATGATAAATACCTCAGGAGCGTTCTATTACCCCAGATTATAAATACATCAGGAGTGTTCTTTTACCCCCAGATAATAAATACCCTTGGAGTGTTCTTTTACCCCCAGATGATAAATACCCCTGGAGCATTGCATTACCCCCACTCCATATACACCTCTCTCTCTCTCTCTCTCACACACACACATACACACACACACACACACACACAAAGGGAAAGTAAAGACCAGTAGTAGTAGGATTTTGAATTGGTAATGGTGTTGTAGAAGAAGCAGCGCCAGGCTGATTATCAGATAATGTAAACTGGTGTGAGGAACTGCTACAAGAATAAAGAGGAGAAGCACAACACACACACACACACACACACACACACACACGCGACGCACGCACACACACACACACAAGACGCGCTGCCAAGACGCGACGCGACGACGCATCGCGCGACACGCATTCATTCACACACACTGCACGCACACACACACACGCACACACACGCACACGCACGCACGCACGCACACACACAGGATGCTTTATAAAGTATGACATGAAGAGTTTTTACACTGGATCGGTACTTTGACACTGTTTGGTTCTGAGCACAAGTAAAACTTTTGAGGCGAGTGTTTTATTTTGCAAGAACTGTCAGACATTCTGTGAATGTAGCTTGAGAATGGTGAAAAGGTGTTTTAACAATTGTGGACAACCTAAGTGTTCCCTTCATTTTTTTTGAGCAGTATAGTTTGGCAGGAAGGAGACTGTTTGTTGCTTTGTTTTAAATATAGAGATGCTCCTGATCCTGATGCTCATGAGAGACGTGTGCTGTGTTGTGACACCCTTATTAAGTGTACTCCACTCTTTCACACACACACACACGCACGCACACGCGCACACGCACACGCACACAATACTCAATACACCACAGTCACACATATTAATTATGTCATTCACACTCTCATTCACACATATTTATTTTATTTTATATATACTCTTTTGATCCCGTGAGGGAAATTTAGTCTCTGCATTTCACCAAATCGGTGAATTAGTGAAACACACACAGTGAACACACAGTGAGGTGAAGCACACACTAATCCCGGCGCAGTGAGCTGCCTGCATCAACAGTGGCACTCGGGGAGCAGTGAGGGGTTAGGTGCCTTCAGCCGTGCCTACTGGTCAGGGCTCGAACCGGCAACCCTTCGGTTACAAGTCCAGAGTGCTAACCAGTGGGCCACGGCTGCCCACAAATATTTATACATACACATATTATATACAATATTTACCCCCACCTCCCCACACACACACACTCCGTATCGGCCCACTTCCAAAGCGCCAAAATGAGAGTGATGTATCAAGACTTTTTGACTGGGCAAGCAACACAAGACTTTTTTGTTTGTGTGTCTGAGTGTGTGTGTGTGTGTCTGTGTGAGAAAGAGAGAGAGAGAGCACGGGCTGATATAGTAATAATCCTGCATCACACAAAGGAGACGATCACACGCACACACACACACACACACACACACACACACACACACACACACATAACACACATATACACACACACACACACACACACTCCGTTCCTGCTTGGCTGCTAATGATCACACTGCTGCCAAGTACTGCAGAGCCCTCAGGCTTCAGTGACCAAGAGAAGCTTCAGTGTGTGTGTGTGTGTGTGTGTGTTAGCGAGAGAAAATAAGTAAGAAAGAGAGGGGATGATTATGCAAGTGATAACTTTAGACCTGATGATGATGATGATGATTATGATGATGACAATGACGAAGAAGATGATGATGATGATGATGGTGATGATGCTGAAGATCTCCATGACTACCTTGCGGTCCACGCAGGCAACGGATCGTCCAGCCACCCGGTGAGCCACGTCTCTGTGCTCGTTGACCTCATCTGTCAGCAGATCCTCGTAGTGACCGTTACGGAACTTAAAGAGCTTATCAGGGTATGTGGTACGGCCTGAGAGAGAGAGAGCAAAATATTAGTTATGAAGTTATAACACACACACACACACACACCTCAAAACAGAGGAAAGGATTAGTTATGAAGTTATAACACACACACACACACACCCTCAAAACAGAGGAAAGGATTAGTTATGAAGTTATAACACACACACACACACACACCTCAAAACAGAGGAAAGGATTAGTTATGAAGTTATAACACACACACACACACACACACACCTCAAAACAGAGGAAAAGATTAGTTATGAAGTTATAACACACACACACCTCAACACAGAGCAAAAGATTAGTTATGAAGTTATAACACACACACACCTCAACACAGAGCAAAAGATTAGTTATGAAGTTATAAGACACACACACACATACACCTCAAAACAGAGGAAAGGATTAGTTATGAAGTTATAACACACACATACACCTCAAAACAGAGGAAAAGATTAGTTATGAAGTTATAACACACACACACAGACACACACACACACACACACCCACCTCAACACAGAGGAAGAGATTAGTTATGAAGTTATAACACACACACACACCTCAAAACAGAGGAAAAGATTAGTTATGAAGTTATAACACACACACACCTCAACACAGAGGAAAAGATTAGTTATGAAGTTATAACAACACACACACACACACACACACCTCAACACAGAGGAAAAGATTAGTTATGTAGTTATAACACACACACACAAACACACACACCTCAAAACAGAGCAAAGGATTAGTTATGAAGTTATAACACACACACACACACACACACACACACACCTCAAAACAGAGCAAAAGATTAGTTATGAAGTTATAACACACACACACACACACACACCTCAAAACAGAGGAAAGGATTAGTTATGAAGTTATAACACACACACACACACACACCTCAAAACAGAGGAAAAGATTAGTTATGAAGTTATAACACACACACACACACACCTCAAAACAGAGGAAAGATTAGTTATGAGTTATAGCACACACACACCTCAACACAGAGCAAAAGATTAGTTAAGTGAAGTTGTAACACACACACCTCAACACAGAGCAAAAGATTAAAGGTGAAGTTATAAGACACACACACACATACACCTCAAAACAGAGGAAAGGATTAGTTATGAAGTTATAACACACACATACACCTCAAAACAGAGGAAGAGATTAGTTATGAAGTTATAACACACACACACCTCAAAACAGAGGAAAAGATTAGTTATGAAGTTATAACACACACACACCTCAACACAGAGGAAAAGATTAGTTATGAAGTTATAACACACACACACACACACACACACCTCAACACAGAGGAAAAGATTAGTTATGTAGTTATAACACACACACACACACACACACACACACACACACACACACACACACCTCAAAACAGAGCAAAAGATTAGTTATGAAGTTATAATAACACACACACACACACACACACACCTCAAAACAGAGCAAAAGATTAGTTATGAAGTTATAAACACACACACACACACACACACACACACACACACCTCAACACAGAGCAAAAGATTAGTTATGAAGTTATAACATACACACACACACACACACCTCAAAACAGAGCAAAAGATTAGTTATGAAGTTATAAAATAATAACATTCCCTCAAACAAAGAGCAAAAAGATTAGTTATGAAGTTATAAGACACACACACACACACACACACACACACACACACCTCAAAAAACAGAGCAAAGATTAGTTATGAAGTTATAACACACAATAATAACATACACACACCTCAACACAGAGGAAAAGATTAGTTATGAAGTTATAACACACACACACACACACACCTCAAAACAGAGCAAAATATTAGTTATGAAGTTATAACAACACACACACACACACACACACACACACCTCAAAACAGAGGAAAAGATTAGTTATGAAGTTATAACACACACACACACACACACAAACACACCTCAAAACAGAGGAAAGGATTAGTTATGAAGTTATAACACACACACACACACACACACACCTCAAAACAGAGGAAAAGATTAGTTATGAAGTTATAACACACACACACACACACACACACACACACACACACACACCCCTCAAAACAGAGCAAAGATTAGTTTATGAAGTTATAACAATATACACCTCAACACAGACCCCGCCAAAAGATTAGCATGAAGTTATAACACACACACACACACACACACACACACACACACCTCAAAACAGAGGAAAAGATTAGTTATGAAGTTATAACACACACACACACACACACACACACACACCTCAAAACAGAGCAAAACGATTAGTTATGAGTTATAACACACACACACACACACACACACACACACAAAAAAACAGAGCAAAAGATTACAAGGTTATAACACACACACCTCAAAACAGAGCAAAAGATTAGTTATGAAGTTATGCGACACACACACACACACCTCAAAACAGAGCAAAAGATTAGTTATGAAGTTATAACACACACACACACACACACACACATACACACACACACACCTCAAAACAGAGCAAAAGATTAGTTATGAAGTTATAACACACACACACACACACACACACACCCTCAACACAGAATAAAGTTATAAACACACATAATAATAAACACAGAGCAAAAAGATTAGTTATGAAGTTATAACACACACACACACACACACACACACACACACACCTCAACACAGAGCAAAAGATTTGTTATGTAGTTATAACACACACACACACACACACACCTCAACATTGAGGAAAAGATTAGTTATGAAGTTACAACACACACACACACACACACCTCAACACAGAGGGCAGCGCTCTGATAAGAGCGTTATCAGCAGGTCAGCTCTTTATCACTGGGCCTGAATGTTCCCCCATGAATGGCACCAGATGAACAGTATTTCAATACATGAACCTGAGAGGTCAACTCAGGGTCAAGTTAAATCCGTGTGTGTGTGTGTGTGTGTGTGCACGTGCACCTGAGAAGGCGTTGTTGGTGTTATGAACGTAGATCTCCTCTCTCCCATCTCCCTCGCGTGTGTGTGTGTGTGTGTGTGTGTGTGTGTGTGTGTGTGTGTGCACGTGCACCTGAGAAGGCGTTGTTGGTGTTATGAACGTAGATCTCCTCTCTCCCGTCTTCCTCGTGTGTGTGTGTGTGTGTGTGTGTGTGTGCACGTGCACCTGAGAAGGCGTTGTTGGTGTTATGAACGTAGATCTCCTCTCTCCCGTCTTCCTCGTGTGTGTGTGTGTGTGTGTGTGTGTGTGTGTGTGTGTGTGTGTGTGTGCACCTGAGAAGGCGTTGTTGGTGTTATGAACGTGGATCTCCTCTCTCCCGTCTCCCTCGTGTGTGTGTGTGTGTGTGTGTGTGTGTGTGTGTGTGTGCACCTGAGAAGGCGTTGTTGGTGTTATGAACATAGATCTCCTCTCTCCCGTCTCCGTCCATGTCGCAGGCGGTCACGGCGATGGCGTGTCCTTGGCGGTCCCTCAGGGCGTAGAATGGGGAGCTGCGGTTGTCAACGGCGATGTTGACCAGCCTCCTCCTGCTCCGGTCATACTTCAACACCAGGTTAGGACCGTTATACCTGAAACGCACATACGCACATACACACACGCATGTGCACACACACACACATACACACGCACACAAACACACACAGACATGCACACACATACCCAGACAATAATACTTTAATACCAGGTTAGGCCCGTTATACCCGAGACACACATATGCATGTGCACATACACACACACAACACACACACACACACACACACACACACACACACATACATACACACACACACAGATACTTAGATACACGTGCATATACACACACACCCAGAGAATACTTTAACAGATTAAGCCTATAGCCGGTTCACCACCAGGTTAGGCCTGTTACAGATGAGATCCACACACACACATACACATACAAATACAAACACACACACACACACACACACACACACACACACACACACACACACACACACACACACACACACACACACACACACACACAATAACACACACACACATGCATGCATACACACACACACACACACACATACACATACAAAATACAAATATCAAACACACACACACACACACACACACAAATACAAACACGTACCGGCGCACACGCACACACACACACACACACACACATGCACGCACATACACGTACAAGACATACAAATACAAATACAAACACACACACACACACACACACACACACACACACATGCACATACACACACACACACACACACACACACACACACACACACACACACACACACACACAAAGTAATACAGTACACATAATGCATACATATACATACATATAATGTACACACATATGGCTTCATCTTTAGGGACTATTTTGCCCATAAACGTCATTGTCCGCTGAGAAACAAATAGTTCGCTCCACAAATAGAACCTCAAAATGTTTCAGTTATATTGCAACAAATTACTTTCTGACTGCTTTCTTCCTACTTTCTTTCAATGAAGTTCCTATGCAATAAATTAATGGACTACTTCCAGAATGACATGAAATATTCAGAAGCATATAACTTGTTGCCATTGACAGCGTCATTAAGCTTTTGCAGTGGTGAACTATAAGAAATATTCCATGTGAATGGAATTTTCTGCAGCATTCTGAAGAGCCGTGTCATAAGTCTGCATAAGTACATCAACACATCAGACCACACCAGTCAACAGCACACCAGACTAGACCAGACTAGATCACAGTCAACAGCACACCAGACTAGACCAGACTAGATCACAGTCAACAGCACACCAGACTAGACCAGACTAGATCACAGTCAACAGCACACCAGACTAGACCAGACTAGATCACAGTCAACAGCACACCAGACTAGACCAGACTAAACTAGAGCTAGACCCAGACTAAACCTGACTAAACCAGACTAGAACCAGACTACACCAGACTAAACCAGACTAGTCTATACCAGACTAAACCAGACTAGACAAGCCTAAACCAGACTACACCAGACTACACCAGACCAGACCAGCCCTAAACCAGAATAAACCTTACTAAACCAGACTGAACCAGACTAGACCAGACTAAACTAGACTAGACCAGACAGCTGAGTCACATTTCACCGCACACACAACAGCGACTCATCGCCCGCCAGCTAGCACAGAGGTGGTTTATTTATTGTTCTTTTCTTTGGTGCCAAACATTGTGATAAATTGACATACTAATCCAAACTCTGGCCCTTTGTTGTTCCGCAGTGTGTGTGTGTGTGTGTGTGTGTGTGTGTGGGTGTGTGTGTTACTCTGGCCCCTTGTTCAAGAGTGTGTGTGTGTGTGTGTGTGTGTGTGTGTGTGTGTGTGTGTGTGTATGTGTGTGTGTGTGTGTGTGGGTGTGTGTGTTACTCTGGCCCCTTGTTGTTCCACAGCATGTGTGTGGTTTGGCAGAAGCCGCAGAGTCCCTGATCACTTCCCATCTCTGTGGCAGGCTTGACGCTATTGCCTGCATAAGCTTATCTCTAGCTGGACAGTCAATTCCACAAAGGTGACTTTGCAAACTGACCAAAGAGTCTCTCGTGGGGGGTGTGTGTGTGTGGGGGGGTCCGAGGCTATATAGTCTTTGGGAGTCACGTCCGTCAGAAGCAATGGGTGAGTCAGAACTAATCAGCTGCTGAAATGATCATCTGCAGCTCTGAGTCCCTCCAGGAGCCACTTCTCCTCTCCTCTCCTCTCCTCTCATCTCCTCTCATCTCATCTCATCTCCTCTCCTCTCCTCTCATCTCCTCTCATCTCCTCTCATCTCCTCTCCTCTCCCCCCCCCTCTCCTCTCTCCTCTCCTCTCATCTCCTCTCCTCATCTCCTCTCCTCTCTTTCTCCTCTCATCTCCTCTCATCTCTCATCTCCTCTCTCCTCTCCTCTCCTCTCATCTCCTCTCTTCTCTCCTCTCTGCTCCTCTCCTCTCCTCTCATCTCCTCATCTCCTTTCTCTCCTCTCCTCTCATCTCCTCCCATCTCCTCTTCTCTCATCTCCTCTCCTCTCCTCTTCTCTCCTCTCCTCTCCTCTCCTCTCATC
>NC_063206.1:4176128-4181128 GCF_017589495.1 Alosa alosa | reverse complement strand
ACCCTGGGACCAGGTTTCGGGCAGTGCGTTTACAGGATTCGTTTGAACAAGCCAAGACGATGCAAAACCTGTGCGTTTAACCCAAAAAGCGTCTCCGTGTGGACGGGGCCTAAGTGTGTGTCTGTTTGGAGTGTGTATGTGAGCATGTGTTAATGTGTGTGTGTATGCATCTGTGTGTGTGTGTGTGTGCATGTGTGAGATGGGGGAGGGGGTTAGTATGGGGTCCCACTGGTAAAAGCTGTGACCCCAACTGTATTTAAGGACACTTACTGCAGTGCACACACACACACACACACTTTCTGTCTGTGTCTCTCTCACGCACACACACACACACACACACACACACACACACACAGCACTCAGACACACACTCAGTCACACACACACACCTCTCTCTCTCTCTCTCTCTCTCTCACACACACACACACAGTCACACACACACACACACACACACACACACACACACACACACACACACACACACACACACACACACACAGACAGCACTCAGACACACACAACTCTCTACCCCCACACACACACACACACACACATAAACACAAACACACATAGATAATGTAAAAATATATGCAAACATATACACACAGCCAAAAATACAATAAACAAACACAGCCATACGCGAAATATACATGCATGCAACATATGTATATACACAAAAATATGTATATACACACAAATATAAACACCCATGCGCGCGCACACACAAACACACACACACGTACGGCCGCGCACATACACACACACAATACACACAGACACCCATGTGTGCGCACACACACACACACACACACACACACACACACACACACAGGGAATAAATGATGAGTGTAAATGACTGTATGTTGTCCTGCCCTTAGGGCCATTGCTGATGAACACACACACACACACACACACACACACACACACATACAGTATTTCCTCTCATCTCCAGTGAATCCCTCTCGAGTCCGTCCCTTGATAGGACTGCGACAAAGACCTGCATCTACAGTCTCCACACACACATCTTCAGCCCTGAGTGTGTGAAGGGCACACACACACACACACACACAAATAACTACTGAACATTACCGCTGATAGCTTCTGCAGTTTTCATTCATGAGAATCCTTTTTCTGATTGAATAAAGACAGTTTGTCGGACCCCTGTGTGTGTGTGCACACGCATGTGTGTTTGTGTGTGTGTTTTTTGAAGGGGTTATACCACTGAGATTGTAAAGCATCTATAACAGAATAGGAAACTGTGGTAGGAATGTGAGATTGATTAATGTGAAGAAACTTTATTATCTCTAGTAAATGAGTCACACAGGCGCTGGGTTCCCATCCATTATTAGTCAACTGGCAGACAAATCTCCTAATGAAGAATCTACACACACACCCACACAGAGAGAGAGAGAGAGAGAGAGAGAGAGAGAGAGAATGCAAACCGAACTTCAGAATAATCACAGAAAAAAAAAATACACGTGCGAGCTACTGTCTTGCTCCGCAAACTGGTTTCACGGCTGGATACTGAGGTGCATCTCTAGACCCTGCTCTGCGCGAGGCGTCACTCAGCCGTTATGGCACGGGACCCCTCGCGCAGGATAGGGCTGCAAAGAACCTCGACAAGTTTTTACAGTACCCGTCCCGAACAGTGCCGAAGCTCGCGGTATGTCCCTCTCTCGGTGCAGATGTGATAAATACATTACTCACGGACATGAGACGGCTGGGTGAGAGCTCGCGCAGTCTCCTCGGTGATGATCGGCGACGTCCTTTTAAGTCTCCTGGGTGCTTTAGAATATTCCCTTACACAACTTCAATAGGAATTGCTTTAAGAAATCAATTGTGTGGAGATACGTCCAATGACAAGAGCCGTATCTGAATATTACAGAGATCCACCAATGAGCGCAGGACCGGGGTGGGACGTTCAGGTGAGCTGGGTCATTAATAACCCGCGCGCAGAGCAGTGCTGTCCTCCACGCGCAGCCTGACGGAGATTACGCTAAGTGATGGCCGCGAGGACCGAACACTGCCCTAAAGAATGAACTTGAAAATGCTCCTCTTATCGGTCTGATCTGCATATGAGATAACACCGCGTGCGTTTCTCTTTGCTAAGTGTGTGACACAAACATCCCTATCAGACTGGGAGAGTTCCTAGCCCGAGTTTGATATCTATGCTCTCAAACATCCCCATCAGACAGAGACAGTTCCTAGCCTGAGTTTGATATCTATGCTCTCACTCTTGCTCTCCGTTTGTCACGTCTACTTCAGACCTAATCATCAGTACTCATCGGTAAGTAGACAGACAAAAAAGGCAGAGCTTTCTGACAGGGCTGAAGTGTGTGTGTATGTGTGTCCATCTCTGTGTGCGTGCGTTTGTGTGTGTGTGTGTGTGTGTGTGCGTGCGTGTGTGTGTTAATTTCAACTCTTCTTTAATAAACGAGGGGGGCATGCGTAGCACTCATAAATGATCTCACCTGTCTCGTTCCAGCGCGTGATTTCATGCATGAGGGACTTTAACCCATCAGTCAGAGCGCACGCGAGAGAGAGAGGCTTTGGTCCGCCGCTCACCCGCATGACGCACTCGCCCCCCCACCCACCCACCACACACACATCACCCTCTGCTGAATTAAATACACACACACACACACACACACACCTCCCTCTACTGAGCTAAATAATTTCACCACCAGTAGCCTACTAACTTCCCACGCTCAGCGTCTCACATGACAGGCCCTATTTGTGACAGAGCAAAGTGGGATTGAAAAGAGGGTGTGTGTGTGATTGCGTGTGTACTTGTTTGTGTGTGAGTGTGATTGTGTGAGTGAGTGTGTGTCAAGTGGCCTGAAACGGCGGCAGCAGCAGTGTGAGCGAGCTTGAGATTGTGTGTGTGTGTGTCTGTGTGTGTGTGAGTGTGTGTGTGTGTGTATGTTTGTGTGTGTGTGTGTGTGTGTGTGTGTGTGTGTGTGTGTGTGTTGGCGGCGGCAGCAGTGTTGGCGTCTTGCGCATGACTGGCTGCATGAGTCGTGGCAGGGTACATGGTCTGGTGTTCAGAGAGCAGTTTCACACACACACACACACACACACACACAATCCCACTCACACATTTTGGCTTGTCTGGTGTCCAAAAGTAGAGTTTCATCACACACACTGACAGTGGTGCGGAGGACAAGGGTGTTTTCTCCCATACATACACACATACACGCAAACACACACACACACACACACACAATCCCACTCACACACTTTGGCTTGTCTAATAGATCCAAAAGTAGAGTTTCATCACACACACTGACAGTGACAGTTAAGGAGGACAAAGTGTTTTTCTCCCATACATACACATATACACACACACACACACACACACACACACACAAACCTCTTTAACTCTTCTTTGGTCCTGCCAACATGGGTGCAGCATTAATGGCAACAAACTGCAAATGTCATGGAAACTGTGTGTGTGTGTGTTCAAATATTCTGACCAATGTGTATGACAATGATATGGAGTCTGCAATGATATGTCTTATCTTGCTTGACCCGGTGGTATGTTGATACTGAATACGTACCATTAGAAAGATGTATGGCTGTTCCTCCAGTTTGTGTGTGTGTGTGTGTGTGTGTGTGTACACGCGTGCACATGTGTGTGTGTACACACATGCACGTGTGTGTGTGTGTGTGTGTGTGTGTAATAGAGATATTAATTTTCTCTCAGTTGCTCTTTCATTAAGCATACTAGGGCCATTTGCAGTCATATGGAACCTGTTTAGAGGGTCCTCTGCAAGCACACACACACACACACACACACACACACATACACACACACACACACACACAATCATAGGGAAGTCGATCGCTAAAACAGTTTGATTTGGAATACTCTGCTAGTCTCACGTTACCATAGAGACATTGAGATTCGCAAGACTAGGTCCAACTTCATTGCCCACTCAAAATGATTTAAAATATCCACTCAGTTTTATTCCTTAAACAATACACAATGCTTAGATGTTCAAAATACACACGTCAAGAGCTTATGCTGCCTACTATGCCTGCCAGCATGTCTGTGACCTGTACAATGTTGAAATGCTAGTGTAGGCTAGTGGTTAAGGAGCTGGGCTAGCGTGCAGTAGTAGTGTAGTGGTTAAGGAGCTGGGCTAGCGTGCAGTAGCCTGAAAGTTTGTCAGTTCAATTCCCGGCTTCCACCGCTGTGCCCTTGAGCAAGGCACTTAACCCCAAATTGCTCGGGGACAATGTGCGTCCCTTATGTGTAGCTTTGACATATGTAAGTCAGTTTGGTCAAAAGTGTCTGTTAAAATGTAATGTAATGACATATCGGTAGTAATAGTGGAAAACATGGCTCATAATTTGGCAGCATTGGAATGTTTGTGCTCACATGTCAGTTGACAGTTGTCTGTGGAGGGAGAAGTTCCAGCAAAGTGAGCTGCTCCCCAGCTGAACATCGTCGCTAGTGATGTAGCTATGCTCCCCAGCTTCCCTTCCAACTGAACACCGTCGCTAGTGATGTAGCTATGCTACCCAGCTTCCCTTCCAACTGAACACCGTCGCTAGTGATGTAGCTATGTACCCTGGCTTCCTTCAACTGAACATAGATGGCTAGTGATGTGCGCTATGCTACCTATTTCCTTCCAACTGAACACCATTAGCTATTGATGTAGCTATGCTATACGGCTTCCCTTCAACTGAACGTAAACTGGTGATGTAGCTATGCTACCAGCTTCCTTCCAGCTGAACACAGGTAAAGCAGTGATTAATATTTCATCTTCACCCGGCTTCCTATGACTGAACATGTGTGGCTAGTGATCTTAGCTATGCTACCTAGCTTCCTACCAGCTAGTTTACAGGTAAACTAGTGATGTAGCTGTGCTGCCTAGCTTCCCTTCAACTGGAACATGTCGGTGGCTATGCTGCCTGGCTTCCTTCAACTGAACATCAGGTAAACTGGTGATGTAAGTATGCTACCTAGCTTCCCTACCAACTGAACACCATCG
>NC_063206.1:4158628-4163628 GCF_017589495.1 Alosa alosa | reverse complement strand
ATGTTCTTCTATACTCATGTTCTACTGTTCCTTATGTTCCCCACACTCATGTTCTACTGTTCCTTGTGTTCTCCCCACACTCATGTTCTACAGTTCTATTATTCCTTATGCTCCCCCACACCCATGTTCTTCTGTTACTTATATACCCCACACCCATGTTCTTCTGTTACTTATATACCCCCACACATGTTCTTCTGTTACTTATATACCCCCACACAGGGTTCTGGTGTTGCTTAGCCACTTACACCCATGTTCTTGATTGCCATGCCCCACGCAGGTTTCTGCTGTTGCTTATATGCCCACACACAGGGTTCTGCTCTTCGGCTTCTGTTTCCACCCTCGTGGTTCTGCACCGGTTCATATGTTTCCCCACGCTCATGTTCTGCAGTTCCTTATGTGCCTTTACACTCCATGTTCTACAGTTCATGTGAACACCCTCATGTTCTGCAGTTCCTTATGTTCACACTCATGTTCTGCACAGAAGGTTCATATGTGCCCCACACTCATGTTCTACAGTTCCTTATGTTCCACACACACTCATGTTTCACCACCGGTTCATACATGTGCCACTCATGTTCTGGTTCCTTATGTGCCCCCACACTCATGTTCTACAGTTCATATAGAACCCACCCTCATGTTCTTGCTATTCATAATGTGTAGACTTGATGAGGCAGTTTGCATATTACTCACCTCTCCCCTTTTATACTGAATTGTCCATAACTCTACTGTCACCACAGCACATTGACACACACTTCTATTGCATTGCACTGAAGAGCTTTTATATATATATATATATTAATTAAGCAATATGACACAGGTGGGAGTGGTTTGTTAAGGATAATATGCTCGACCGCATTAGTAATTCAGCCATAGGTATAAGACCGGAATTAGACTGCCAAAAGGTAGTTACAGCCGTGGCGATAATATCCTTTATAGCATGCATGGTCAGATGTTTAGTTTAAAGACCTAAAGAAATTGTGTTTACTATTGTTTATTTGTGTTTACTATTGCTTATTTGTGTTTACTATTGTTTATTTGTGTTTACTATTGTTTATTTTAATTTTCTTTTGTTCATCCTCTGCCCAAAAAAATAGTTCCAATCTTAACCTTTGCGTTCCCCGTTGCTAAGCAACACAATACCACTCAAGAGCCAAGTTCAATGAGAGGCTATATGTGCGTGTGCACACAGTAACTTGTATAACCTTACTTGTTTATATTACATATCCCACATTACATATCTCATATCATATTTTATATCATAGCTCATATCTCACATTACATATCTCATATCTCATATCACATATCTCATATTACAGTTTTGCTTTAAAGCACTTAATGAAATTTGGATCCACTTGATCTTGATCTTCACCTTCTTGATGACCAGAAGTCATCGCTTGCAAATGATTTAACACTTTTTCATTGGTTTAACTCATGTTTCACATCCTTTTTCAAATAATTTAGCACATTTCTCATATAGAGACTCCATACTCCATTGGATCAACTTTGTGAAACAAATGGAAAACATATATTCACAGCTAATAGATATTGCTTGCAAACTAATGAACTTGTAATGTCAATGTGTGAATCTCCTTTGCACAATTCTTCAATAAGCAATCATTCATTATGCATAAGAGATACCATGTCTGTTCTGTGTTGCTATTTGCAAATATGGATCGGAGGTACATTTAGAGAAAGCACTGTATTACCTATTTGGTGAAGAAAACAGTACAAAAGCTGACAAGTCTACTGTAGGTCTATTTCAATAAGTTGTAGTTCAATGACATTTGTCTTGTCCAGGTGTAGATCTTGGACATGTACATGTCAATGGCAGTTACATCTTTGGAGGAATGAATACAATTATTTTTTATTAAAAAATCCAAAAGAAATGGCACAGACATAGCAAAAAATGAAGGTTGAAACTCCTGCAGTGTGTAATGATTGATTAATTGACTACAAGTTGTGTTGTTTGAAGTCAAAATTTGCTTTTGCTGCATGTTTTACAGTTTTTCTCGATTGCTTTTACTTTTTTACTTTTGCTTTTAAGTATACTGGAATTCACTTAGTCTTCATGACTACTTTCTTTGCACAGCAGAAGTTATCTCTTGCGAATGTGTTCACACATTTTCATGGGGTTCAAACATTTCTCACCCTTGCCAAAACAGTTAACACTGGTGTCATTCAAAAGCTCAAACTCTATTGGTTTTCCCATGCTAAAACAAAGGAAAACATCTTTTCACAGGTGGTACAGATTCCTTGCATAAGTCTGAATCTCTGAAACCACACCCTGTGTGAAACATCTTTTTATAATTCTTCAATCAGCAATCATTCATTATACATAAGAGATGTCTGTTCTGTTGTTGCTATTTGCAAGTATGGATCTAAATGCACATTTAGACAAAAGTACTGTATTGCTTATTTGGTGGAGAAAACAGTACAAAAGGTGTTTACTGTAGGTCTATTTAGAGGAAAAAATGACAAGGTGTAGTTCAATGAAATTTACTTTATCTTGCTAGGTGTTTTACTGTATGTCTTACATGTCAACGACAGTAACATCTTGGGAGGAATGAATAAATTATTTTTTATTCAGTACATTTTGATACCAGAAAAATGAGAAAGTAATGGAACAGACATAGCAAAAATGCCTCATTTTGAGAACTAAGATTTTTGCATTTTAATTTGTCGAGTGTGTAATGATTGATTAAAGAGTGTTTTGAATTGGCAACAAGTGTTTCTTGCGTTTGAAGGCAAGATTTGCTTTTGCTGCATGTTTTAAGTGTTTTGAGAGAGTAACAGCCTTTTGCAAGCAAAATGTGTCATTTTGTCCAGAGTGCTTTTGTTCAGACACGGGTGTCAGAGTTAACACAGGTATCAAAACGATCAAGAAAAGATGTAAATGTTTTGAGAGTCTTTTGCAAGCTGTGTGTTAACTGTTTTGACAATGTGATATCAGAGTTAACGCAAGCATTAAAGCGATCAAGAAAAACTGTAAATGAAACATTCGCCTGCTATTCATTTACTCTATTTCCGCACTCAGATGTGACGTTATAAAAATCACTGCTCACTTGCGCCGAATGAATGGAATTAGATCATTCAGTGCAATATGCAGAGAGATTACAGATTACAATATGCAGAGAGAGTTTTTTTTAACTGCTTATACACTAAATATTTGGTTGTCACACAGTTTTTGAAACCTGTCACTCAAACACCATAACCCCACACCAAATCTGCAAAACCATACACTAATTCTCAGCCTTTAAATCAGTTTTCAATTTCAGAAAACGTTTTGCAAAACTCACACAAGTCTCTACCTAACACACAAAAAAATCTAACCCGTTAATCATAAAATCAGGTTTATAGGCCAAGAATGCATACTTATACAAGGAATTTGGTCTCTGCATTTATCCCAATCCATGAAGCAGGGGCGGAGTGGCAATCGGACGATCGGGGAGTTTTCCGTGGGCTGGCCGATGAGTTCAAGGTGCGGGCGGCCGATGAGTCTGGCGTGGGTGCCGGGGCGGCCGATGAGTCTAAATTAGTGCGGGCCATAGAGCTTTTATCGCGACGTGGAGAATCGCTGACCATCGACCCTGATAAATGCATTAAGAATTTTCCACGAAAATCTCGGTGAGATCTATTCTTCAACATTTAGGAAGTCCAACCAATATTTATACCACTCGCTCACTGTCTGTCATTCATGGTTACCCTGCACACTCATCTCTCCCATGCTGATTTTTGTAGGCTAGCCTTATTTTTTTATCTCAATTCATTTTTTGTCTTATTCAGGCGTTACAGAACTTTCATGGTCACAAATAAAAAAATGGCAATTTAATTTGTTTGTTTGTACTTAAATTAACGTAAGCCCTAGGGCTAGAATGGAGCAAAGCCTCCTGGGAATGGGGGAATGTGTTTCTGGTTTATCCAATGAACTGATTGCAGGTCAAGTCTATTTACAGAAATGTAGGGGGATAAATGAACGGCCCCTCGTCTAATGGCATGACCCTACAAACGATCAAGTTTGAGGAAAACTACAGAAGTTTTGACAGTCGACGAATCTGCGTGGTTGCTTGCTGTTTTACATATGGATGGAAGGCAGAGAGAAAGGTTAGCGAAGCTAAAGCATTGACGTTATTGAAGCTAGCACAAGCTAGTCTTATGTTGATATGTAGCCTAGGCCTAGCCTAATGACTAATTAGTGGGCCACTCAGGCTGATAAATGGTTTGTGGAACTCGTTGGAACTGTCTATATGTAAGCCTATATAGGCCTACTTTAATCGTTCTAGTACAAACCTATTCAAAGTGCCTGTTTTTTTTACCTGTGTTATTAGGTTGACATTGTCTGTTGGCTAGGCCTTTTTTAAATGTATACAGGCAACTATTGGAGTGCTATGATACCCAGATATGTCCTTGCATGATGCTTGTAAATTTCCATCCACCCACAAAGCTGTTTTTATACTGCACTGTTGAATATCTAGTTCCTTACACATTTATTGAAAGTGCCTGGTTTGTGGTTGATTGGCTTGTTGTATTGCATTAGCACTATATATTTTGTTTGTGCTATTGATGTGTGTGCATGTTTGGGGCGGTGTTGGGGGGGCGGTGCCGTCAGAATTTTCCCGGTGGATTTTAGTGCCCCACTCCGCCCCTGCCGTGAATTAGTGAAACACACAGAGCACACAGTGAACAGACAGTGAGGTGAAGCACACACTAACCCGGAGTAGTGAGCTGCCTGTTACAGCAGCGCTCAGGGAGCAGTGAGGGGTTAGGTGCACTTCAGCCGTGGATGTGGGCATGGGAGAGGAGGAACAAGAAGTTGCTTGATTTTGTTTTTCAAACACAACCTATTAAAATGCCACACTTATTCACCAATTACTAGGGTTGGGTATCGTTTGGGTTTTATCCGATACCGGTGCTAAATCGATACTTTTAAAACGGTGCCGATGCCGAAACGGTGCCTGAACCGGTACTTTGTTTTTAAATTAAAATGGTCTAAAGCATGAATT
>NC_063206.1:4141128-4148628 GCF_017589495.1 Alosa alosa | reverse complement strand
CACACACACACACACACGCGCGCGCACACACACATACATACACACAGCTGTAATAAATGTGTTTAAGATATGTTTTCCAGGTCTCTTGCAAGAGCCTCTGAGATGGTGGCTGTAGACAATCCCACACACAGACACACACACACACACACACACAGACACACACATACACACACAAGGCCTAGACAATCCCAATTACTGCTGTCTTTACAGACCACAAACCCATTCTCTCTCTCTCTCTGTCTCTCTCTTTCTCTCTGTCTGTCTAACGCTCAGCTACCGCTCACACCCTCTCAGTCATCCCTTTATTTATGTTCTCTGTCTTTCTCTTTCTTTCTCTCTCTCTCTCTCTCTCTCTCACACTCATTAAAGCCCTGGAAACTGCATTCTCCACTCTGTTTGTTTCGGCCACCATGTGAAGCATCCTTCGAGGAGCGCATTGCCATAGAAGCTGTAGCTGAGCCGAGCATAAAATAAATTAACCATGAGCATGTTAGCATGTACAAGCCGAGATAGTATCCCAGTGCGCTAGCAGGGTGAAGCACAACGGAGTTTCTTAAATAAATCCAGAGCTCAAGACTCTGGGGAGGGTGGGGGTTACTGCAGATCTTCAGATAAAGTGCATCTCTCCCTTAGCCAAAGCAACTCTAGCTCACACAGTGCTAGCGGAGGAAATGCTAGCGAGTGGAAAGCTAGGTAGGACAATGCTAGTCAACACTCTGAGGCAACGTCATCTGAAGTGGCCAAAACATCACTAACTGTAGCGACACTAGCCAAAACATCGCTGACTGTAATGACATAAGCCAAAACATCGCTAACCATAGTGACAATAGCCGAAACATCACTAACTGTAGCGACACTAGCCAAAACATTGCTGACTGTAACGACATAAGCCAAAACATCGCTAACCGTAGTGACAATAGCCGAAACATCACTTACTTTAGTGACACTAGCCGAAACATCACTAACTGTAGCAACACTAGCCAAGACATTGCTAACTGTAGCCACACTAGCCAAAACATTGCTAACTGTAGCGACACTACCCAAATTATTGCTAACCGTAGTGACACTAGCCGAAACAGCAGTTAACTGTAGTGACACAAGCTAAAACATCACTAATTGCAGCAACACTAGCTAAGGCGTTGCTAACTGTAACAACACAAGCCAAAACATTGCTAACTGTAGTGACACTAGCCTAAACATGGACAGTAAACAGGAAATGTCACAGCTACAGCGAATTATCAGGTCCGATAGCACCACGCACACAAACGTGCAACATCAAAACTAATCAACATACACACACAGATTGGTTGTGTGTTGTTGTATGATAACAGATATACGGACACACCACCTCCTAACACACGCCTGCACCCACACACACACACACACACACACACACACATTCAGCATACCTTTGACTATATGGGCCACGCACACACAGACACACAGCACAGTCCTCTGGCCTTCTCTGCATTTTGGTGTTTAAACTCATTAAAAGTTTCTAACAGTTAAAAAGTCTCCAAACTTTAAAAGTTGTGTGTATAAATTTTATAACTTCTATAAGGCACTGAGCAGAGATGGGAGGAGGGGAAGTCAAGTGTGTGTGTGTGAGAGAGAGAGACAGATTTAGGCATAACCATCACTGTTCGTGGCAGTAATCCCATAATACTCAATGCCTGGTAACTGATGATGGGAAAACAATATCGCTTGTTGCCAAAGGAGACCAGGGCTGCATTCAGAAAGTATTTTTTGCTTAGGGAGGTTCCTATTGGAATGAAATGACCTGGATATGTTTAGGTAGGCCTATAAGAGCTGTTCAGAGTCTCTACACGCGTAGAAAAGGTGTTTTACTGCTTCCTTTCAAATCTCTGTTAGTACACTGAAGCATCCCTTAAGGCAGGAAAGGTGATAGTGAAGATAGGGAACACTTTGCCCCAGGTAATAACAACCAAAGTGACACATGACAATAACACCTGCCTTCCCATGAGTGTCAGTAGAGTTGGATTCTCGTAACACTGTGGTTGTCTTTCCTTAACCTGTTGAGGAGGACGGTCACAAATATGTGATTAGAATGTTCGCGAACCGAGAGTTCCTCACTATGATGTGACAAATTCCCTCAGAGATTTTCCCCCACAGACTGAAGTGAAGAACACTGAAACTATCGATCGTTTGCGTAGAATTCTAAGAGGAGCCAGGAAAAGAATTCACTCCTCAACAGGCTGTCCTCATAAACTCATCCTCATATCTTTCCTTGACCTTTGACCTCGTTGGAAAGTGTAAGAGGGCAAGTGGACGAGTCAAGGAGACAGGACAGAAACTCCTAATGCAGCCCAGGAGCCCAGGTGAGTCGCACGCTGATGACATCACAGCACAGACAGGAAGTGTTGCACACTGATGACATCAGAGCGCAGACGTAACCCTGCCGTCCTTTTAAATAGTGTGTTGCATGAAGCACACATACATACACTCCAAAACACACACAAACACACACACTCACACACACACACACATTCGTACACACACACACACACAGCTGTGTTGAGGAGACTCTAGATGAAGTTGTTGGTGATCTGACGCTGATGTTCAAACAGATCTTCAATATCAGCACTGTAGGCATCACCTGCAAACATACACACACACATATGAAGAGAGAGTCAGAGAGTGTGTGTGTGTGTGACAGAGAGAGATGTCTGTGTTTGTGTGAGTATGTGTGTGTGTGTGAGAGTGTGTGTGAGTGTGTGTGCGTGTGTGAGTGTGTGTGTGTGTGTATCTGTGTGTGTGTATGTGAGTGTGTGTGTGTGAATGGGCTTTACCTGTGTGTGAGCTGTACATATAACATTAGACTGTGAGTGTGTGTGTGCGTATGTGTGTGTGAGAGTGTGTGTGAGAGTGAGTGTGTGTGTGTGTGTGTGAGTTGTACCTGCATGGCAGCCGTACATGTAGACTCTTTGTCCATCATATCTACAGCGGCAGCGCAAGACGTTATTCATGAAGTCCGACTCCGCCATGTCCAACGAAGGGTTAACCTCCACCTGTACACACCAACACAATAGTTACACACAGGATAATACACACATACAGGATAACACACATTACTCCCACACAAACACACACAGAATAACACACAATACTGTCTCACACAACACACAGCGTAACACACAATACTCTCACACACACGCAGGGATAACGCACAATACACTTACAATATGACACACAAAACACACACACAACACACAGTATGGCACACAATACACACACATAACACACAATGTGACACACAATACACAAACACAATACACTTACAAATATGACACACAATACACAAACACAACACGCTTACAATATGACACACATACAGTATAGACACACACGCAACACACTTACAATATGACACACATATACACACACACAACATACTTACAATATGACACACAATACACACACACAAACAGGATTACACACAATAGTCCTACACAAACACACACAGTATAACACACACACACACAAGCACACGGTGTCAGTCAGCAAGTGCCTCTCTGCAGTAACACACACATCAGAGAGATCCATGTGCTGCCCACAAAGGCTGCTGAGTGATGATGACCATTAGTGTGTGTGTGTAGGTTCATTAGTGATTGGTAATTACTTCCACAGGCTGCACTAACGAAGTGGCCCATTATAGCCAACACACTAATCAATGGTAAACGGGAGTTCCATGGTGAATGATATGTACGTGTCTGTGTGTGTGTGTGTGTGTGTGTGTGTGTGTGTGTGCCCTCGTCTGGTCCAGGAATACCTGTGTGTATGTGCCCTTACCATTCACCATGGAACTTCCTATCATACACACACATACACACACACAGGCAGACAGAGACACACACATGTACATATTATTCACCATGGAATTCCTGGAACACACATCCCTGGACCAGATGAGGACACACACACACACACACACACACACACATACATATCATTCAGCATGGAACTCCTGGAACACACATCCCTGGACCAGACGAGGACACAGACACACACACACACACACACACACACACACCCCTGGACCAGACGAGGGCATGTGGGCTCCTGGCCAGAGCAGAGGGCAGACATGGAGTTCCTGATTACAGACTGCAGGTTAAATCTGGAGTGTGTGTGTGTATGTGAGAGTGAGTGTGTGTGTGTGTGTATGTATGTGTGTGTGTGTGTGCATGCGTGCGTGTGTGCGTGTGTCTGTAAATCGGGCTCGCAGACGGTCATCTGGGACCATGTGGTTACTGCTGGATGTCAGGCCCCTCCTCCCCTGTGCTGTGGCAACCAATCACGTGCCAGTCTTGGTTGATGTGGCAGAATAGAAGTGTTTCTTTGAGACAGCTGTTTTATATAAATGTGTGTGTGTATAAAATCTACTGAGACGGATGAATCAGACGCCAGTCTGATTGGTTGAACAGCTGGACAGGTGTTTATACACGTATAAAAGAGCATAAATATAATGTATATAAATCTGAGTGTATATATAGATCTAAGTGTATATAGATCCAGCTCTAGAAAAGTGTAGATGTCTGCTAAGTAGTGCAGAAGGACAAGTGTAACGGCTGTGTGTGTGTGTGTGTATGTGTGTGCGTTTGTGTGTGTGTGAGTGTCTGTGTGAGTGTGTTTGAGTGCACATATCTTAATTGTCTGAATCTCAGTGAACCAGCAAGTGTGAAATGGGCCATGGATTTGTGTATGTGTGTGTGTGTGTGTGTGTGTGTCTGTATATTAGGGAGTTATTTTTAAAAATGCTGATACAAGTCTAGTTTTGTTTTATTTTAGTGATAATACAGTGGAACTTAAGTGTGTGTGTGGGTGGGTGTATGTGTGTGTGTGTGTCTGTCTGCCTGCGTGTGTGTGTGCTAATGGCAGTCCAATGGCAACTCCACCCTCTTTAAGTACAGCTTGCTGATACTGCCAATGGAGCGACATTAAGAACAGTGTGTGTGCATGTGTGTGTGAAGGATGTACGTGCACATAAAGGATGTACGTGGGCAGATGAGGATGATATTTCAGTGTCTCCACTTGTAAAACAGACCTGTGGCTTGTGGAGACGAGCATTATGGGTAATGTGTTTAGCCAACCCCTCGCTGAAGAAGAGCATTATGGATAATGTGTTTGGCCAACCCCTCGCTGAAGAAGAGCATTATGGGTAATGTGTTTGGCCAACCCCTCGCTGAAGAAGAGCATTATGGGTAATGTGTTTGGCCAACCCTTCGTTGAAGAAGAGCATTATGGGTAATGTGTTTCGCCCACCCCTCCCTGGTGAGGAGCATTATGGGTAATGTGTTTCGCCCACCCCTCCCTGGTGAGGAGCATTATGGGTAATGTGTTTCGCCCACCCCTCCCTGGTGAGGAGCATTATGGGTAATGTAGTGGATGGGTGGAGCTGTGATGCACTACTTGATGACACTTCACACTCCTGATGGACGTGCAGGCACGCACGCACACACACACGCACGCACGCACACACGCACATAGCCAATCCTCTACACATCCTCTACAGCCATAAATACACAAACATATACCCCTGTGTGTTAAATGTGTGTCTGTGTGTGTGTGAGTAAGACTCTGGGAACTCAAAGTTCCTCTTTGTAATTAAAATCTGCCCAAAATACACAAACCAATCTTACGCACACATCAATCACTCACAGACACACCCACAAACAACCGCGCATGTATGCACACACACACACACACAAGCACACATACAGAAACACACACACACACACACACACATAATCAATCAATCACTTTGTGACACATACAATTGTTGACTTTCTCTCTCTTTCACTCTCTCTCTCTCACACACACACACAACACACACACACACACACACACACTTGTACATAGCTGAAAGCAGGCTGTGGTGTGAGTGCTTCCGTAACAAATGTGTTGAGCTGTAATTAACAAATTAGAGACCAGGGAGCTTCATATAGCACCCTGATTAGACACACACACTCTCTCTCTCTCTCTCTCTCTCACACACACACACACACACACACACACAGTGTGGTTAGAATGGGATTTGGAAGGTGGGGGTACAGTACCCTCAACTCAGTGCAACGGGGTCAAATGACTCACCGCACACACATACACACACACACACACACACGCGCATATTGAGTATCGTGGTGTCACTGGTGGGACAACATATTGAGTATCGTGGTGTAGCAATACTTTTTGGGACAAGAATGAGCACCTTTGTCACCTCTGTAGCTAATCTCACATCCAGTCAAAATAGGCCCCATGTTGATTTGTACCAGGGGCATCACTAGACCTAAACTGCACTGGGGCACAAGCACCCTAGGGGGGGTCAGGGGGCATAGTCCCCCGTAAGAACATTATGTATATTTTAACCTTTAAATGCAGCAATTTAGTGCACTTTATGTGTGTGTGTGTGTTTCATATGAGTGTGTATGTCCACTCACCTGGAAAATGTAATCACCGGGCGGAATGTCTGTTATGTCCACCCACTGACAGTCGATGTCATGGCGATATGTATCCCAGCAACCAACGGAGATGCCCTGGTCACCCATGTTGTAGCAGGTGAAGCGCTTTCGAAGGCCTGAAGGACAAGCAGACACATCAGGTGTGTGTGTGTGTGTGTGTGTGTGTGTGTGTGTGTGTGTGTGTGTGTGTGTGTGTTGTTGTACTCACCCTCTGGGCAGAAGGTGTCCTCTAGACAGAAACTGGCTTTGTGCCCCTCAGCTACCCGAGTGCCGTTTAGCGTCAGCAGGTCGTAGTGTGTGAACACCTCAATGCTGTGGTAGTGTCTGTTGGGAAGAGAGAAGATGAGTAAGTGTGTGTGCGTGTGTGTGTGAGAGAGAGAGACAAAAAGAACAGGTTGTTGCATGGAAATACCCCAACACTGCCTGTGTGTGTGTGTGTGTGTGTGTGTGGGTGTGTATGATGCAGGTGATATGAGTGGGATTGGGATAGATGGCCTCAACACCCCAGCTATGAGAGATTTGTGTTTGTGCGTGTGTGTGTGTGCACATGTGTGTGTGTGTGTGTGTGTGTGTGTGTGTGTGTGAGTGCACATGTAGGCAGTATGCCATGAGTGTGTCACCACCCTGTTTATGAAGGGTGGATGTGAATAAAGCTTTGACATGCAAAACTGTCAGCTTGTTTTTACAACAGAGTAGCACACCTATAGATGCACACACCCATGCAGACACGCACACACACACACACACACACCCACCCACGCCCACACAAATTATGTTCAAACATACAGATTTAGGAAAGACTTTGAACTTCCACAGAATAGCCAGTCTGTGCACACACACACACACACATATACATTTCACAGTGCACAGTGAGGTAGTGCGTGTGTTCAGATATGTGTATGTGTCTGTGTGTTTCTATAAACCAATTCAGTTTACACACACATAAATAAGGGTCTCACAGAGGGAAACAAACAGTATGGCTGTGTGTGTGTGTGTGTGTGTGTGTGTGTGTGTGTGTGTGTGT
>NC_063206.1:4116128-4121128 GCF_017589495.1 Alosa alosa | reverse complement strand
AGTGATGTGTTTCAAAGGACAGGTGTTTCTTTCGCGAAGTGGACTTAAAAAACATACTGTACCACAAAAAAATGACAAAATGTTGCTTTGACTTGTTTTGTCTTCAGTTTATTTAGTATATTCTGAGTGTGTGTGGGTGGGGTGGAGGGGTTGTGTGTGTGTGTGTGTGTGTGCGCGCGAAAGAGAGAGAGTTTGTGTGACTGTGTATATAACTGGTGTATTATAAGCGCAGAGTGAGCGCCTCCTCTGACCAGCTCTCAATCTAAGGACACGTTACTAATTAGAGCGCGTCCTGGCGCTCCAAGGCACGTCTCATTAGCGCGCAGGGCCGCGCCGCGGCGCGGATGAGGGGAGCGTCTGTTTGGGCCGTAATGACAGCGTTGGCGTGCCAGCGCAGCCTTCCGCACGCAGGGCTTTATTGGAGTCTTTACTGCGCTCTTAAATCCAAATTACAGGGAAGGGCGAGGCGATGTAAAGAACAGTAGCTCCGCGTCGGGACTCCGCTAGTAAAACTACTCCCTCCCGCCCTCTCTCCCTCGCTACACTCCGGTTCTCCCCGCCCGGAGCCTACCGCAGCCCTCCCGGGACCTTACGAAAGCTTCGCTCAGACTGGGTTAGGATGAGTTAGACATGTACGGTATGTAAGCAACCACTTGGATGAAAACGGGCTGTCTCCGTGGCAACTCACCGTCTCCCTCTCCATACTTGGCGCTGTGTGCCCACGTAACGCCGCTCTGAAAGCCCAGCTCGCGGCACACCACGTTGGCCAGTTTAATGTCCACTTCGTCATCACACACGGTACCCCACGTGCTGTTGTGCAGTACCTCCACGCGTCCTTCATTTTCCTGACGCCCGACTCCTGCTAGACGCACTTTCAACGAGGGAGCGCGCGGAGTCCGACTGGGTGACCGCGGCACCGCGTGCACAGCAAAGAAGAGGAGCGAGCATAGAAAGAAGTCCAGCAGCATCTCGGTGGCGGGAAGAGGCCTGTGGAATCAGAAACGGGTCAATCAATACACTCATCCGGCACACACACGCCTATTAGTCCGAAAACAGCGGCTGATCGATTTGCCAGGATGCAGAGAAATATGTATTCTTTACAGATAATTAAGCAGCTGTAGCAGACATGGCCTCGTGCATCCGCCTTTAATTATTATTAACGTCAATAGAAAAATGATACGAGTCAGCCGCTCGTGTTCCACTGATTGAAAATCCCTCGTGCATTATTAAGTGATGTTTTGCGCGAGGAGGTGTGAGGCTGAGGCACACGCGAGCCAACACTGACCTCCTCTGGAGAGGACATTGATGAACGGGAGATACATTTTGTGACACTGGCAGACAAACGGAGACCGTGTGCCGTTTTCAAATAAGATATGATCCCAAAATGTAATGCATTACAATTACATACGACCAACGACGCACGAGCACCAGTCTGTAGCACTTACCAAGACTTTATGTCAACAGTTTGTTCTTTATCAACGCGCGCGGTGAAGTGAGTTAAACACTACCATCTCTACAGCGCGAGAGAGCAGGAGCTGCGAGTCCTGGGGACACCTGCCGAGGCCGACAGGCGCTGCGCCCGCGCAGGAGACATATAATTAGTCTTGCAAACAAACACTCACTTTACCACGAGTTCCACTGGAGGAGACAAACATCCAGCTCCACCTCAAAACACCTGTAGTTCCCCAAAACTGCCTCAACTTTACCCAGTGCCCAAAACTGCCTCAACTTTACCCAGAGCCCTAAACTGCCCCAACTGTACCCAACAATCCAAAGCAAAGCAGCAAACCACACACACTCTCTCTCCTCTGACTCAAAATCAACCGAGAAACCAGAGTCTTACCCAATATTCACCCACAAACACAAACACACACACACATACACCCTCTGTCCTGGCTCCAACACCTACCCAGAAATCAACCCATCACTAAAACAGTTTTATGCAACACTAAATTACACTAACACAAGATTACCCAGTTCTAAATTTACACCAACTGAGGACTACCCAGCAATAGTTCAAATTACCCAGCACTGGGTCAGACTACCCAACACTGGGTCAGACTAATCCAGACTACCCAGCACAAATTTGGACTGACCCAACACTAGATTACACTACCCAGCACTGGGTCAGACTACCCAGCACTAGTTTTGACTGACCCAGCACTAGTTCAGATTAACCCAGCATTAGATCAGACTAATCCTGACTACCCAGCTCTACTTTGGACTGACCCAGACTTCTCAGCCACCAGAACTTTGAACAATGCCACTGAGGCCTGGCAGCCCTGCCAACTGGCCCAGATTTCACACACACACACACACACACACACACACACACACACACACACACACACACACACACACACACACACACAGTATATACACACATATACTCACACACATACTGATTATACATGTATGCAAAAAATACACACACACACACACACACACACACAGAGACACTTACCTGGGAAAGGCACAGCAGAGCTGGGTGGTAGGGAAGAGAGTGGGAGAGAGAGAGAGTGGACTTCTGAGATGTGCTCCTTCCTTTCATTCTCTCCTCCCTCTTTCTCTCTCTCTCCTCCCTCTCTTCTCTCCTCCCTCTCTTCTCTCTCTCTCCCCTCTCTCTCCATCCCTCTCTCTTTCTCTCCTCCCTCTTATTCTCTAGTTCACTCCCACCACTCTATCCCCCCCCCCTCAGTATTTCATAAGGTGAAAGGTGATGAGTTGATATGTGTATGAAGATGTGGCCATAAAGGTTAGTTTTAAGTAGTTTTTTTTTTTACTGCATTTGTTTTTACATAAAATGGCATTCTCAGAAAACCACCTCTACCATTCAAACGCTTCGTTCTCTGTCACACTCTCTCTCTCTCTCTCTCTCTCTCTCTCTTTCTTTACCCCCAGTGTTTCATAAGTTGAGAGTTGACGAGTTGATATGTGTATGAAGACAGTGGTGTAGTCTATGTGATATGCAGGTCTACGCATTATACCCACTTAAAAAGCTTCAAGATTTCCGTATAAGCACTTAAAATATCCAAGGATATGTATCAACATACATTTGTGATAACATTTTGATATGAGATATTTTTTTCAAAAAGAAATGTGACAGTCATTTGAACACTGGATATGGAGAAAACACTCTTGTCCAATAATGCAGCACTCTCCCACTCATAACCAGGCTACCTTAGCAATATCACAGTATACCCACTACAGCAAACACACACACACACATACACACATACACACACTCGCACACATGCACACACAGTATACCCACTACAGCAAACTAGAGTGTTTCATAAGTTGCCGAGTTGAGGAGTTGATATGTGGTCAATGATGGGGTCAATGTCGAGGTTGGGGACGAGTTGATGGGGTCAATGTCGAGGTGGTAAGCTCCTACAAGTTCCTGGGTCTCCACCTGGACAATAAACTGGACTGGTCAGCCAACACTGACGCACTCTACAAGAAAGGGCAGAGCAGGCTGTACTTCCTGAGGAGGCTGAGGTCCTTCAATGTGTGCAGCAAGCTCCTCAGGATGTTCTACCAGTCTGTTGTTGCCAGCGTCCTCTTCTATGCAGTAGTATGTTTGGGAGGAAGCACAAAGAAGAAGGATGCGGGGCGAATTGACAGGCTGGTAAGGAAAGCTGGCTCTGTAGTGGGAGCTGAACTGGAGTGCATCACTTCAATATCTGACAAAAGGACCCTGAACAAACTGATCAACATCTTGGACAATGAGTGTCACCCACTCCACAACATTATTGTTAAGCAGAAGAGCCTGATCAGCTGGAGACTTTGCTCACTGCCTTGCACACCTGACAGACTGAGGAAGTCATTCATCCCCAGGGCCATTGAACTGTTCTATGCTTCACTAAAGGGAAGAGGAGAAATAGACTTCTCTGCATAGTCTGTCTGCCTCTTCACCACCTCCATGTCTTGAACTGTCTGTCCACTAGCCACTTTACATTTGTCTTCTGCCTCACTGTTTGCGTGCTGTATTAGCACATATGCACAACCCCTCCCTCCATGCCACATACCTTTCTTAATATAGTTATTTATATATAGATATATAGACTTTATTCTTGCACTGTTGCACTGTTTGACTTACTCATTTGCACCATCACCATGACACTCATTCACACAGAGCACCTTACCTTACCTTATGCACTGAGAACCACAAGCTCAGTTCCTGCTTCGGTCATTGCAAGTGCACCTGATTGATTTTTCACCCACTATGTGGATACTGTTTTTTAAATTGATTTTGATTAAGTTTTATTTAGTATAATTTGTATTTTAGTATATTTAGTATATTCTTTATCTTCTACAGTCCTTATTGCTTAGTTGTGTTTTTTATATCATATACTTTTTAATTACTTTTTCTGCTGTTATTGAATGTGTGTGTGTGTGTTGTGACCTTGAATGTGTATGCTACTGTGACCTTGAATTTCCCCTAGGGATCAATAAAGTATCTATCTATCTATGTATCTATCTATTTATCTATCTATCTATGTATGTGTATGAAGATGTGGCCATAAAGGTTAGTTTTGATAAGTAGTTTTTTACTGCATTTGTTCTTGTTCTCTGTCACTCTCTCTCTCTCTCTCTCTCTCTCTTACACACACACACACACACACACACACACACACACACACACACACACACACACACACACACACACACACACACACACACACACACTTAATTACTTTATATGTCCTTGTCCTATCATGCTCTTGGGTGTTCAGGCTCTGTATGTGTGTGTGTGTGTGTGTGTGTGTGTGTGTGTGTGTAAGTGTGTGTGTGTGTCTGTCTGTGCTGCCATCATGCTCTTGGGTGTTCAGGCTCTGTATGTGTGTGTGTGTGTGTGTGTGTGTGTCTGTGCTGCCATCATGCTCTTGGGTGTTCAGGCTCTGTATGTGTGTGTGTGTGTGTGTCTGTGCTGCCGTCATGCTCTTGGGTGTTCAGGCTCTGTATGTGTTTGTGTATGTGTGTGTGTATGTCTGTGT
>NC_063206.1:4066128-4111128 GCF_017589495.1 Alosa alosa | reverse complement strand
CACATTCATACTACAGAGTGTGTGTGTGTGTGAAGTATTATTGATATTATTGATATTGTGTGTGTGTGTTGGGCGGTGCGGCACACATTCATACCAGAGTGTGTGTGTGTTTAGATGTGCCTACACATTTGTACCGGAATATGTGTGATACCTGTGACATTATTATTGAGGCGTGCCCACACACTCATTGCCAGAAGATATTATTGATAATATGTTGTGTGTATTATTATGTGTGTGATGTGATGGCTGTCATCCTTCTGAGGTAAGCAGTGCATTGCAGACTATCTGTAATATGTATGTATTGTATTGTGTGTGTTATTGTGTTATTATTGTATGTGTATGTGTATGTGTATGTGTGTGTGTATTGTGTATTATTATTGTGTATTGTGATTATTATTGTGTGTGTGTGTGTATGTGTGTGTGTATGTGTATGTGTGTGTGTGTATGTGTGTGTGTGTGTATGTGTGTGTGTGTGTGTGTGTGTGTGTGTGTGTGTGTATGTGTATGTGTATACGTGTGTGTGTGTGGCTAAACGTGCCAGCACCAGTGTGTGTGTGTGTGTGTAGTGGCTAAACTGTGACGGCTCTCATCCTTCTGAGGTAAGCAGTGTGTGTGTGTGTGTGTGTGTGTGTAGTGGCCTAACTGTGATGGCTCTCATCCTTCTGAGGTAAGCAGTGCATTGCAGACTATCTGACGAGTACTCATGGTTCAGGAAGCATTAACAATGGTGATGACCTAAAAATACATTTACTTTACTTTATTTGGTACAAATAGAAATTAAACATGTTATAAACGGTTTGATCTATTGTTTGCTTGGTGTCTTGTCTCGTTTATGTTCGTGATCAGTGATGGTGTGCGTAAGCAGCAGACAGTTCCTCTGCTCTTGGTTCAACTTTTTATCATTGTGTTATATGCTCTAAATGTAAAGCACTTTGAGCTGCATTCTGTGTATGAAAGGTGCTATACAAATAAAGCTTATTATTATTATTATTATTATTATTACTTTATAACTTATTTAAACCATTAAAACATTAGAAATCAAAACAGAAATGAAATTGGAAATAATTACATATCAACTTAAACATAAACGGATATAAACTGTGTGTGTGAGTATTAGATATACTGATTCCATTTCTCCCTCTGCTGGTCGTCAGGTAGCACCGCAGCCACGAGGATCAGCCAAGTCTGTGTGTTTGTGTCTGGTAATCATTTCAAACCAGAGGGTCATGCAAATCTGTGTTTGTGTCTGTGTGGTAATAATTTCAAGCCAGAGGGTCAGGTTTTGGATGGTCATCTTCAGCCAGCAGTACAGCTGGCAGCCACAATCTTTAAAAATATTCCCCCATGGTGGAACGACTTACCTGTGCTACGGGCAAGCCGATTTAGCATTTATTCCCATATCTTGATATCAAGCTACAGAGCCATATGCTACTGAGCCTTTTCTGCCAACTAGTTAACTACATTTCCCTGCACTAGTTAACCACATTTCCCTGCACTAGTTAACTAGTGAGAGCCAACTAGTTAACTACATTTTCCTGCACTAGTTAAATACATTTTCTTGCACTAGTTAACTACATTTCCCTACACTAGTTAACTACATTTTCCTGCACTAGTTAAATACATTTTCCTGCACTAGTTAACTACATTTCCCTGCACTAGTTAAATACATTTTCCTGCACTAGTTAACTACATTTTCCTGCACTAGTTAAATACATTTTCCTGTACTAACTACATTTTCCTGCACTAATTAACCACATTTCCACTAGTTAACTACATTTCCCTGCACTAGTTAACTAGTGTGAGCCAAAATGCTTCTGGGTGATTCCTGTTTTGGATCGAATTTCTATGTCCCAGTGATTTCTTTACTTTATTCTTTCAGAAAATTAGACAAATGTTTATAACAAATCAATTGTATTATGTGTTTAGGCATTTTTGATTGTTTTAACAATTTAAATGACTTTTATTGTTTTAACGTCTCTTTAAGGCACCTATTTCTGTGGTATATGCGTTCAATTCAGCATGTGCCCAGAGCAATGTAATCAACTTCATCAATAAATATAAAATGCTAAACACTTCAACTTATTCTTTATTGCTTTAATAGACTAGGGTACACTTCCTTTAGTCAAGGAAGTACACCCAGAGACTTTCTAATGAAGAGACACAGCACTCAAATAATCACCCATAGAAATGTATGGTGTTAGTTTGTAACTCAAAGAGTCCCCCATAGAAAAGTATGGTGTTAGTTCAAAACTAAGAGTCTTCCATAGAATATGGTGTTAGTTCATAACTCAGAGTCCCCCATAGAAATGTATAGTGTTAGTTCTTAACTAAGAGTGTCCCATAGAAATGTATGGTGTTACTTCATATGAGAGAAGCTAGGGAGGACTCTCACTCAGTGAAAAACAAGTCAAGTAGGTCTGTTTTTAAACCATGTATTTGTATTGTTTTCCAAAAAGGCCTAGGAGGCTTTGTTCTTACACAAACATGGCAGTCGTCTACATGTATCCCTCCCTTTCCACCGCCAAATGTTGGCATGGGAAAACATTGTGCCAATCATGTGTTGTGATCTCGCAGCTGGAGCGATGGTGGTGTCGTGAAGCCTTGTGGAAGTGCAGTTCTGCCCAAAATAGATGCCTGAATAAGTGCCCAAAATTTTGTTTTTGAAGGGAATTCAACCGGAAAACTGAAGAAAGCTCTGACAGTCACTCTCTCCTTTATTTTTCTCAGTTTCATATGACACGCCTGCTTGAGGCACCCTTAAAGTTCCACCCTTTTAGTGTATATTATGGAAAATGTTTATCGGATAAAATATTTGTAAAAACATGTTAGAAATAGTTATTTAAGTTCTGCTCATCTGTAGAGTGTGTGCTAGTTATTGCTCACTTAAAGAGCTAGACCTAACTAACTAACTTGGCTAAAAAATCCATCCTGTTGGGCTATGTATGCCTATAACATATAATATATAATATTTCAACCCCTGAGCTTGGCCAACATGTATTCCTCATATCTAAGTATGTCACTGTTCTGACAAAATGTTAAAAACATCAAATACAATAACTTGGATTTTCAGAAAATTGTAAGCCAAAAATCACATCCAAAACAGGAATCACCCTTCTACTAGTTAACTAGTGAGGGTCAAAATGCGCACTAGTTAACAAGTGAACACATTTTTGGCCTTACTACAGTAGTTAACTAGTAGAAGCATTTTGGCTCTTACTAGTTAACTATTGCAGGAAAATGTAGTTAACTAATTGACAAAAAAAGCTCAGTAGCATATGGCGCTGTAGCTTGATAAACGTATCGGAGTAAATGTTCAATTGGCTTGCCATATGTCCCTGTCCTTGTTCTAGAAACTCCCATGAAGCCCCAACTCTTCTGAGTACCTCCTTTCCGAACACTTCTAACAACCCAGCACACCAATCATGCACCTCTCTCCTTCACTCCCTCTACTTCCTGCTTAGCCAATTCTGTATGTGAATTTTAATATCAAAATAAAAGCTTAGCAACAAAAGCAGCTTTTATCTATAGCGTTTCCAGGCCTCACAGGGAGCATTACAAAATGACTAATGTGTATGACTCCTTTAATGTATACAGATGCATACATGCATATCACACGCTCACACACACACGCACGCAGAGATCAAACAGACTTGAGAGTGGAGATGAAACCATGTTTAATCCAATGAGCTCTTTGGCTTTCTGGTGTGAAACACTTCATATAAAACACAGGAGCATAGGCTGACAGTCACACGCACGCACGCACGCACACACGCACAAATATTACATACACAAGTGCACATGCACATATGCATGCACACACACGCAAACACACAGCATGGTAGATTAAAACAGATGTTTGCACTAAAACATGTTTTCACACAGGAAAAAAAAAATTCTCTCTTTCTCTCTCGTGTGTGAAGAGCACTCAGTCTCAGACGCGCACACACACACACACATTGGTGAAATAGTTGTGGGGGTTTCCGTGTGTGTGTGTGTGTGTGGTTTCGCTTCAGGCATCCCGCTATCACTTCCCTGTAAAGCACTTGGGACACAAACACACTCACACATTAATGTAAGGCACACATAGGGGGGCAGGCACTTAGGACACACTCACACACACACACACACACACACACACCTGTAAGGCACACAGAAGGTGATAGGCAGTAGTTTGATCATCCAAATAAAAATCTCTAGAATTATATTAGTGATATGATAGGCCTGTGTGTGTGTGTGTGTGTGTGTGGGCAAAAGAAGAGGAAGTACAAATGGCGTCATTCCGAATTCCGCAACACTGATGTTTTGTTTTTCATTCAAGTGTTTGTGTGTGTGGCCTGCAAGTAGGTGTGTGTGTGTGCGTATGTATGTGTGTGTGTGTGTGTGTGTGTGTGCGTATGTGTGTGTCTCTTTGTATGTGTGTGTAGTGTAAAACACTGATGATTCCACTACGCTGAAGAGTCCCATTAAAGTGCAAAAGGTGGTCACAATGCTCAGATGGGGCACTCAGAGTGTCTCTGTGTGTTTGTGTGTGTGTGTGTGTGTGTGTAGTGTAAAAACACTGGTGATTCCACTAAACTGAAGAGTCCCATTTAAATGGGTGAACAATAAAGTGCAAAAGATGATCACAAGTAATGCTTCCATGGAGCACTGGGAGTGTATTTGTATTTGTGTGTGTGTGTGTGTGTGTGTGTGTGTGTGTGTGTGTGTGTGTGTGTGTGTGTGTGTTGGGAACTGCATCAGTTGATTAGCTAAGACATCGAGCTGACTAAAGTGCATTTCACCCAAAACCTAAAGAGCCTCCTACACATATAGATAATGTCTCTCTCTCTCTCTCTCTCACACACACACACACACACACACAGAATAGTCCAGTTTGAGTGAGACAGACAGACAGACACATAGAGAGCCGGTGCTGGAGTCAGGGTTGCCAGGTCTAGCAGTCTTCCCCCTGTTGATCAGGGTTGCCAGGTCTAGCAGTCTTCCCCCTGTTGTTCAGGGTTGCCAGGTCTAGCAGTCTTCCCCCTGTTGATCAGGGTTGCCAGGTCTAGCAGTCTTCCCCCTGTTGTTCAGGGTTGCCAGGTCTAGCAGTCTTCCCCCTGTTGATCAGGGTTGCCAGGGCTTGCGGTCTTTCCCCCGCTGGTCAGGAATGTGTTTGTAGCGACATTTCTCCCCAAAATGGCAGCCTGTCGTCCGCCAGAAGTAACACTCATCCCCGTGTACAGGGCCCCGTCGCCTGGCACTGGAACACACACACACACACACACACACACACACACACACACACACACACAGACACACACACAGACACACAGACACACACACAGACACAGACACACACACACACACTTTTATCCAAGGCAACTTACAGATACCAATTTGGAGGGCCAGTCTTGGGATTAAGTGCTATGGAGGCAGCTCAGGACTTTGTGACTATGGCATGCGGCATGCTAGCTAACTTCCTTAGCCACTACGCTACCACCACACTCACTAGGGCTGAAAGATTGATCATAACGTGAAATTTAATGATGCTAACCTAGTGAACACTGAGCTGAATTGAACTTTAACACCGCAGGGAAAGTTATGCTAGTGAACTGTATTGAGCTTAATTTGCCCTGCGGTGCTAATGATGCTAACCTAGTGAACACTGAGCTGAATTAATTTGCCTTGCGGTGCTAATGATGCTAACCTAGTGAACACTGAGCCTGTGGTGTTAATGATGCTAACCTAGTGAATACTGAGCCTGCGGTGTTAATGATGCCAACCTAGTGAATACTGAGCCTGCGGTGTTAATGATGCCAACCTAGTGAACACTGAGCTGAATTAATTTGCCCTGCGGTGTGAATGATGCTAACCTAGTGAACACTGAGCTGAATTAATTTGCCCTGCGGTGTGAATGATGCTAACCTAGTGAACACTAAGCTGAATTAATTTGCCCTGCGGTGTGAATGATGCTAACCTAGTGAACACTGAGCCTGTGGTGCTAATGATGCTAACCTAGTGAACCCTGAGCCTGCGGTGCTAATGATGCTAACCTAGTGAACACTGAGCTGAATTAATTTGCCCTGCGGTGCTAATGATGCTAACCTAGTGAACACTGAACCTGCGATGCTAATGATGCTAACCTAGTGAACACTGAACCTGCGATGCTAATGATGCTAACCTAGTGAACACTGAACCTGCGATGCTAATGATGCTAACCTAGTGAACACTGAGCTGAATTGTCATTCAACTGTATTAGAATCCCTATGGAGGGGAGGGGCATGTCCGTTGTGTGTGTGTGACACAAGGAGAGGTTGTGACAGTTTCCTGCTGCTGAATGTAACTAATGAGAGAAGAGAATATTTACATGAGATAGGTAACAAAACAGATGCGTAATGTGTGGCGGACACTATGGGGGCATTTGAGCGGGCAGCCCCCCCCCCCTCGGCGCATGATGATCATTATTACATGTTTACAAAGCTGGAAGTTTGAAAAATATACTACTGTGATTTTGTAGTAGTTCATATCAATTTATGCACCACCTAATGTCATCATAACACAGGCCTGGCCTCCAGGAAAGACCAGTTGATGTTTAATTGATCTAATATTGTGTTGGTCAAACTCTAGAATGATTTATTACTCGTCTTTGTTGAATAATACAGAAGATAATATTAAATTGCAAAAATCACAACAACAACAACAACAAAATTGCAATTAGATTATTTCCTAAATGCTCACACACATACACACTGGGCCCCCCACACACACACACACACACACACACTGCCAGCTGGCACTGGAACACACACACACACACACACACCAACCATCCATCACACACACATGCAGGCACACAAACAAAAACACACACAAATCATTCAAATACACACACACACACACACACACACACACACACACACAGACATTCCATCCTTACCCAGAGGCTCCTGAGAGAGGGGGCGGGGCCTTTAAGGGGAGCAGAGGGAGTGGTCTTTGCGTGCGCCGGTCAGGATAACGTACCACCAGTCGAGTGTTTTCAATCCCATAGCCCTACACACACAGAGTCAGGATAACGTACCACCAGTCGAGTGTTTCCAATTCCATAGCGCTACACACACACAGAGTCAGGATAACGTACCACCAGTCGAGTGTTTTCAATTCCATAGCCCTACACACACACACACACACACACACACACACACAGTCAGGACAATGCACCACCAGTTGAGTGTTTTCAATTCCATAGCCCTACACACACACAGTCCGGATAACGTACCACCAGTCGAGTGTTTTCAATTCCATAGCCACACACAGACACAGACACACCTGCAGCAGGCCTCACCTAATTAACCAACCAGGATGCCAAAGCAGGTGTGCATTTACCAAGTAGCCACAGGTAGGGGCATCACTGAAGCCTCACCTGCAACCCAATCTAACAGTGTGTGTGTGTGTGTGTGTGTCTACTTACATTGAGTTTCTCCAGGGCCCGGGACGCCATGCTTGCATTTTTAAAGTTGACAAAGGCACAGAACCGCTCATGCAGCACACGGATACTATCTATCTCTCCACACCTAGAGAGAGAGAGAGAGAGAGAGAGAGAGAGAGAGAGAGAGAGAGAGAGAGAGAGAGAGAGAGAGATAAGGTGTCATGGAGCAGTGCTCAAGGGTGTGGGTGTGTTTCGTATGTGTGTGTTTCGTATGTTTGTGTGTGTGTGTGTGTGTGTGTGTGTGTGTGTGTGTGGGGGTCCTGGGGCTTGCTCACGTCTTGAAGAGGTCCCATAGATGTTTTTCCGTCAGTTCAGTGGTGACATTCCCCACCCATAGAGATGGACCCCTGCAGAAGAACACAGAACCTTAAGAACCCAAGGAGCCGCAGTGTTTCCACCATGTAGGGCGGTGGTAGCGCTAGCGTGCAGCAGCCTGAAAGTTGTGGGTTCAATTCCCAGCTTCCACCGTTGTGCTCTTGAGCAAGGCACTTAACCCCAAGTTGCTCCGGGGACAATGTGATCCCTTGTAATATAGCCAACATATGTAAGTCACTTTGGTCAAGAAGTGTCTGCTAAATGTAATGTAATGTAATAATGTAATGTTGATTTTGGGATGAATAAATGAATGCTGGCATGGTATCAGAATTAGGGCAGATGCACAATGTAGTTGCGCTCGCCTTGTAAGGTGTTCATGTGTGTGTTACACAGCCACTGGCTGCCGCTCACATAAGTATAATACTCTTTTGATCCCGTGAGGGAAATGTGGTCTCTGCATTTATCCCAATCTGTGAATTAGTGAAACACACTCAGTACACAGTGAACACACAGTGAGGTGAAGCACACACTAATCGCGGCGCAGTGAGCTGCCTGCAACAACAGCAGCGCTCAGGGAGCAGTGAGTGGATAGGTGCCTTGCTCAAGGGCACTTCAGCCGTGCCTACTGGTCGGGGTTCGAACCGGCAACCCTCCGGTTACAAGCTGCCATATTACAATTGAACAATAAGTAGAACTAGTCAGGTTATTAGGGCCCACCCACTTCCACTCCACGTATGGTGTTGATGCAGCTCAGTTTATTGTAGAAACATTAACTTTCTTCCGCAGTGTGTCGTCGTCATTTTGTAGCGCTGGCCACTGCAGGATTAGGGCAGACAGGTACCTGTCTAGTTTTATTCCATAATTATATTGTTTGTATGGACGTCAGTAGCATGGGCTATCATAGAGCTTCCATTTACTGCGCCACTGCAGTGCGGTAGCGTATGTCTGTCAACAGCACAAAAACTACGGGTACAATTTTCCCACAGCTTGGTGAGAAGGAGTAGGAGAGGCACGCAGCTGATCCCACTCAAAGGGAGCGTCAAAGTATTTCCCCGTGGGGGGGGGGGGGGCTGATCATATCTGACATGTTCTAAAGAACTGTTGCGGTTCTAAAGATCTGAGAGAACCAAACATACCCAGCCTGGCCAGAGGAGCTCTCCTGGGACACCACTGGAAAAAGAGGAGAAGTATTAGTGCGTGCGTGTGTGTGTGTGTAGGTGTGTGTGTGTGTGTGTTCACACTCTTACCTGCTGTTGCCTCGGAAGATGCGAGTGCAGCCTGAACTGTAGTGTACTTTTCCAGCAGCGAGACACTCTGCATCTCCTCAAAGCCGTGGTCCTACACACACACACACGCACACTCACACATAAACACACACACACACACACACACACAGGAGTCTTGCATGAGCTGAGGCCTGTAAAGTGTGTCTGTTTGTGTGTGTTAGCATGAGCTGAAGTCTATAAAGTGTGGGACAGTAGTGTGTGTGTGTGTGTGTGTGTGTGTGTGTGTGTGTGTGTGTGTGTGTGTGTGTGTGACCATGAGCTGAAGCCTGTAAAGTGCAAGACAGTTGTCTGTTTTGTGTGTGTGTGTGTGTGTGTGTGTGTGTCTATGAGCTGAAGCCTGTAAGGTGCAGGACAGGTGTCTGTGTGTGTGTGTGTCTTACCATAAGCTGAAGGGCTCTGCAATTGAAGAGTTCGTTGGCCGCCTCTTCACAGTCCTTATCCAGCAAAAGCACCTGCTCCATGGCCTTCTCTGCTTCACTGTACCTCTATATATACACACACACACACACACACACACACAGGTGAACAAACACACAGGCAAAAGCACCTGCTCCATGGCCTTCTCTGCTTCACTGTACCTCTATACACACACACACACACACACACACACACACAGGTGAACAAACACACAGGCAAAAGCACCTGCTCCATGGCCTTCTCTGCTTCACTGTACCTCTATACACACACACACACACACACACACACACAGGCAAAAGCACCTGCTCCATGGCCTTCTCTGCTTCACTGTACCTCTATACACACACTAGTGTTAATTTAGATCCAGGCGAGGGAGAGAGGAAATATGTTAGATCAGCGACCTTTTTTTCATGACTAAGGCAGAGGCGATGACAAGGCGGCAGTAATGTCCTGAAACACTGACTAAGACTATCTTAAGATGCATTATTGTTGACGAAAAAAGACGAGACTAAAATGTTTTGCATGAAATAAAAACTAAGATAAAATCTCCCTTCATGTTCGTCTACAAAATGAGAAGACAGAATATCTAGCTGTTACGTTTTCAAAATATTCGAATGAGTTCATAATGATGCGTGCTGCTGCTGCAACCCTGTGGCTGCAACACGAAACTACATGGAACAAGAACACTGGAGATTTCTGCCAGAGTTAGCAAGCTAACTACCTAAGCTTTATGCCACAATGCTATATACCCAGAAGTTGAAGCTTCTCTCATACAAATTAACATCCCCCAGAATGTCCATATGAAAATGTTCAGCATGAAATGTCAACTATTCATCTAGTTAGACTGATGATGCAAAGTTTGCTAGCAAGTAAGCTAATATAGAAAGTTAAGCTAGCAAGTTAGCTATGGCTAAGATGGAGAGTCTGTTTGGGGAATGTGTTGTGTTTACATATCGCCAGCCATCTAGGCGGAGTTAAAACATTAATAGTTTGGCTTACGACAGTGTTTCTCAAACTATTTCAGTTTCAGGACCACTTAACTAACCCTAGCTAAAAAAAAAAAAAAAAGATTAGACCTACTTCAACAGTAGCCTATAATTAGTCTATAGGCCTACTCACTGAACCACCTTGCTTATTGTCTTTGCACTTTGCTTATTGTGTCAGAGGATTCATTCTGTATGATTTAAACTGGCATATCTTACATAGACAGTGTTGCAGAACTGTTTGGATTTAACTACAAGTTATTTGACAAACAACTCATCTATATTATATTTTACCACGTCTGCTCGCAGACCACTTGGATAGCTTATGGACCACCAGTGATCCCCGGACCACACTTTGAGAAACACTGGTCTATGAATATGACAGTGGTCCAGTCAAATCTTTTACTGTCTATGGTCAAATCCCAGCCGAGCTATAACTGTAGCTCGACTTACCTGTGCATGTAAACATACTGACTGACAAAAAATCAGAATGAGTAATTATAACAGACGAGTAGCCCTGTGGACACACAATATTGTTGGAAAATTGAGATGTGTGAAACACTATTTGATCAGAAATAATTTGTTATAAAAAAAAAAGACTGAAATGTGTTGACTAAAACTGACTAAGACTAAGATACCTTTAGTTTACTTTTTGACTAAAACTAAAATGACGAGACTTTTAGTCGACTAAAACTTGACTAACAAAAATTATATTTGAATGACTAAATATGACAAAGACTAAAAAGGACATTTTGTCACAAGACTAAGACTAAATTAAAAATAGGTGACAAAATTAACACTAACACACACACACACACAGGTGAACAAACACACAGGCAAAAGCACCTGCTCCATGGCCTTCTCTGCTTCACTGTACCTCTACACACACACACACACACACACACACACACACAGGTGAACAAACACACAGGCAAAAGCACCTGCTCCATGGCCTTCTTCGCTTCACTGTACCTCTACACATACACACACACACACACACACACACACCCCTAGCCTGACCTAACCTGTGTGTGTGTGTGTGTGCCTTTAACCCCATTAGGGCACTGCCCTGTCTGTAAAAGCCCTCGGGCCAGAGGTGTGTGTGTGTGTGTCTGTGCCTTTAACCCCATTAGGGCACTGCCCTGTCTGTAGAAGCCCTTGGGCCAGGTGTGTGTGTGTATGTGCGTGTGTGTGTACCTTTAACCCAATTAGGGCACTGCCCTGTCTGTAGAAGCCCTTGGGCCAGGTGTGTGTGTGTGTGCGCGCGTGTGTGTACCTTTAACCCCATTAGGGCACTGCCCTGTCTGTAGAAGCCCTTGGGCCAGGTGTGTGTGTGTGTGTGCGCGTGTGTGTACCTTTAACCCCATTAGGGCACTGCCCTGTCTGTAGAAGCCCTTGGGCCAGGTGGGGGCTAGTCTGATGGAAATCTCGGCGTCGGCCAGAGCTTGTGGATACAGTTCCAGACACTCATAACAGTAGGAGCGGTTCCCAAAGAACCTGCGCACGCGCACACACACAGAGACAGAGAGAGAGACATATGAAACATCATAAACACAGACAAATACAGAGGCGCACCTTGTCAACAGGCAAACCAAGCAACAGCTTGGAGCCCCGAGCCGCCAGCGCGTTTGCCGGTGGGTCAAGCGAGAATTTCGTCCATAGAGATTGAATGATGTATTTTGCTCCTGCCCTGTTGTACAAACAGTACGTGCATATATAGGCCCTATGCTATGGCCTTATGAACAGCGGATCTGTGTTCAAAAAAGTTCAAAGAATCCGCACATACTGTATTTAGGCAACTGTGGTAAACGTCAATCGAGGATGCAGTGATGACGGATCAACATCGGATTTTGGCATTTAGTCTACTCAATGAAGTTATAGTAGGCTAATGTTAATTGGCAGAAAGATTTAACATGGTTTGCTACATCTATACGACAGTAAACTTAAGCTAGCTAGCGGCAGTTATAACTAGTTAAAGTGCGTATGTCAGGTTAAAAAAAACATTTGACAAATGAAGGGACATGAAGCAAGATAGTACTGAGTAGTGATTTCTTGAAAAATCAACTTTAAATACAATAGAACAATATTTACAGCTATTTCTATAACTGAATTTATGAACATTCCAGACCCAGTGATGACCTCATAAGAGGGAGTCCAGCAAAATTGAGCATAGGGGAGAATGGGTTTTAACTGCATTTTCTTTTACACTGATAAGGTCAAAAATGTTCTCTATGACATACCAGTGGTTGATAAGCATGAGCCTGACTGGCAGGGACAAAGTAAAGACGAATAGGCCACAAAATTTAGGTAAATCATGGCCATCAAATCATCAGTGAGAAATTGATTAGGGGTGTGAGTAGGATCGGATCACTATTAGTATGTATCATGGCTTCAAAATGGCAGTTGTGTCATTTGCCATCACATAGGCTTTCATATACAACAAGTTAAGTAGAATCAGTAAGCAAATTAATAGTCTGTCTATAGCTAACATTAGTTGATAAGCAGATGTATATAAAGAGCAAATGTGATGGTAACACATATACACTGATGGTTTTATAGTCAGGTCTCTAAAGAAAAGCACATATGCCCATGGTTGGCTGAACACAGACTAATGAGTTGCTTACTGATTCTACTTAGTTTAGGCTATATAATGGCCTATATGTGATGGCAAGTGACACAACTGGCATTTTCAAGCATTGCTACCCTTCATCACATTTTAAGATCAATAATGGTTGCCAGTAAAGAAAAAAAGGTATCAGGATATTTTGATGTCAGGCAAGTAGTAGACTCTAGCATGACATACTGGAATGAAGTCATGTTTTTGGCCTCATCAGTGTAAAAAAACCTACTGTATGATCCCTTATCCCATGTGTTTTAATTGACCAACTTTGCTGGACTCCCTCTTATGAGGTCATCATTGTGTCTGGAATGTTTCCTGGAATGTTCATAACTTCAGTTATAGAAATAGCTGTAAATATTGTTCTATTGTATTTAAAGTTGATTTTTCAAGAAAAATCACTACTCAGTACTATCTTGCTTCATGTCCCTTCATTTGTCAAAAATGTTTTTTAACCTGACATACGCACTTTAAGCAAGGAGATGGTTAGCAGCTTTGTTTGTATTAGGGCTGTCAGCCATAACATGTTAATCGCGATGCAGTAAGGACCAAGCATGCAGCGTTAATTTGTTAGAACCGATTGGCCATAAAAGTCGTCAAAAACCTGCTTTCTTCTTTGTTACATTGCTCGGAACTGTTCATTTGCAACGAGATAAAACTTTTAATGCGTGACAGAGCAGAAGTGGGGCTTTCCAGCGAGACTCGTCTATGTCTGTACGATCAAGTATGAAAATAAAAGAAAATCATGAAATTAAATCAAATTGCATCATATTTACAGTCTATACTTCTCTCGTTCACCTGCTCACCCATTACTCTCCTTTGAATTACTTCATAAACCCGTAAACCCGTGATGGCATATGGCAAGCATATCAGATTAAAGAGGAGACACAGGGCTATCCATTGGTACCATGAATATCGATCGATCCTTTTGGCTTATAAAAACAGACGAAGCAAAATAATAGCGTCATGTACACAAACCAGCGCTGCACACCCATTACTCGTTTGAATTACTCGCGGACCCATTGATGGGATAGATATGCCACGCAGATGAAGAGGAGACACAGAGCTATCATTTGATATCAAGTACATCCTTCTGGGTTATAAAACAGACGAAGTGATAGCAAAATAATAACTTCATATAGCTGGACTTGTCCCTCGTTTACAATTTTTGTCTGTTTTGTGGCAAAGCATGTTTTATAATCCAAGCGCTATCATGTGTTTCTCTATGGCAAAGCATGTTCATAATCGGTTTTGAAATCCTAGCAAATTCCTGCATGGCATCCATTTCAAGGCTCACATTGCATCTAATTTGTTCAACAAAGAAACCCCTTTTTGTCCCATCATGGTGCAGGGACAACAACCTCCTGCTGAGCGTCAGCAAGACCAAAGATTGTTGTTGACTTCCGGAGAGGTCACACCCAACACCTGCCACTGACCATCGGCGGTGCTGTGGTGGGAGGCGAGCAGCACCAAATTCCTGGGGTGCACATCAGTGAAGACCTCTCCTGGACCACCAACACTGCATCACTGGCGAGAGGCTCAAGCGCCGCCTGTACTTCCCTGCGGAAACTCAGGCGAGCAAGTGCTCCACCAGCCATCATGACCACATTCTACCGAGGCACCATTGAGAGCATCCTCTCCAGCTGTATGCGCTGTGTGGGGGGCGGGAAGCTGCACTGAATACAACAGGAAAGCCCTGCGAAGCATAGTGAACACAGCTGGAAGGATTATTGGTGCTTCACTCCCCTCCCTGAAGGACATTTACACCACCCACCTCACCGCCAAGGTGACCAAAATTGTGAGTGATGCAAGTCACCCGCTCACAATCTGTTTGATCTACTGCCCTCTGGGAAGAGGTACAGAAGCCTGCGGCTCCCGCAGCCAGACTCACCAACAGCTTCATACACCAAGCTGTGGGATGCTGAACTCTCTCCCTCCTCCCCCCTCCACCCTCAGCTACATAACATCCTGGACATTGGACCAAAATGGCCGCCTGCACTACTCCCTTGCACACTTGTACACTTTACAACTTGGTGTTGTTGTCCTGAAAACACAACACTTCTGCTGCTCTTACATAACTTGCACCACTATGCCACTTTCTTTCTTACTTAGGTCAAACAGAACTACCAAAAGCCTTTTATTGGCCTGACTTTGCACTAGTATTTTATTGACTGTCTATGCACAATTTCAACCAAATTTTGCTGCTCTTATTTTTTCATTATTATATGTGCCCTCTTATTTACTTATTTACTTACATGTTATGTTTGTCTGTGGACCTAAATTGGTAAAATATGTCTAGTCTTCACCCGTGGGATAGTGAAAGCGTAATTTCGATCTCTTTGTATGTCTGGAACATGTGAAGAAATTGACAATAAAGCTGACTTTGACTTTGACTTTGACTTTGACTTTGCCTCTACTTTGTTCTTGGCAATGCAGTAAAAAGATGTTGTAGAGAATCATTATGAGTGCATACACCATGCACTCAAAGTTATATTTTGTGAGATACAAAATATAATAATTTTTATAATACGCTTCTTGTATTTTTATTATTTAACATAATAACCTAAAGGTGATATAACATAATGGTGATAACACTTGTCGGTAGGGCCCCTTTGGAATTTTTGCTTGGGGCCCCCACAGACTCTAGAATCGCCTCTGGACACATACACACACCCACACAAAAGAGCATACAAACACACTGACACACAAACGTGTTCTGGGATATATGTAAATGATTCAGCTGGTTTCATTTACCCGGCATGCAACTCATCTCTGCTCATCTCCATATTTCTTAGCACCTAGGCTTCGGCAACATGGGAATTTAGCATTATTATGGCACATGTGCTTGTTATTTCTTTGTTTATATATTTTGTGTTGCTAATAACAGTGGAGGGCGCCGTTTGTTGGGCAATGCTGCCACCTTCGGGTCACAGATTCACCGTGAGTGAAACTCCTTTCCTTTCTTAGTGTTTGAAACACACACAATCTGCACTGAGTTACAAATTCTTTAAAATTCTTTATTTTTAAATTATTTTACCTTGTGCATTTTATGTTTTCTTTTTTATTATGATCTTCACTTTTTAAACTATTCTTTGACTATATTGCCCTTCTATGCTTTTATTTGCTATTCCTGTTTGCTTTTGTTTATGTAAAGCACATTGAAGTTCCTCCGTGTATGAAATGCGCTATATAAATAAACTTGAATTGACACAGTCTGTGAATCTCAATGTCCCACCTCACAGATTTGGACTCTGATGCGCGTTTCCGCTAACTTGGTGAGTGCTTAGGGCGTGTGTGTGTGTGTGTGTGTGTGTGTGCGCGCGCGTGTCTGTGTGCGTGTGTGGCCCACTGAAATTGGGAGGTGGATGAAGGGTCTCTCACACCCTTTCTGTGCGCTCTCTGTAGCATTGGGAGGTGGAACACAGGGTTACTCTAAGGGAGGCTCTTGTAGCATTGGGAGGTGGAACACAGGGTTACTCTAAGGGAGGCTCTTGTAGCATTGGGAGGTGGAACACAGGGTTACTCTAAGGGAGGCTCTTGCCTTTCAGAGGGGGCCTAAAACAAAACAAAAAAAACACCATCTCCTCTGTACCTGGGGCCTATTGCACAAAAGCAGAATTAAGACATCTGGGATAAGTTACTGAGCTGCGCTCAATGAATCCAAAACAAGAGCACAGGCTTGGTGGTTTTCTTGAGCAAGCCAGGATGAGCAGACACGGATTCATCAAGCCAGGTGAAACCTATCCTGGATAAGTGCTGGCTCCACGGCTCCCTCAAATAGACCCCGCCACGATCACAGATTCACTGATTCACCATAGCAGCTAGGCTTCATTGCCCTAACCTACGGTGTGAAGTAGGTAGATAGCCTTCTCACAACAGCAACAAACAGCAACACCTCTGTTAAGGAATATAACTAGTTCATGACCACCACCTTGGCGTGAAATGGTTAGGCACTCCCGTGACATCACATTGTCATGACAGGTCGAGAATGGCGGTAATGTCACAAGCGTTTAAATGTGGCAGAGGTCTAGTTATATGTGATACCAATGTGTAGTGGGCAGTGGAATAACTATTGGTTGCCGTTTGTGGTGACTGCTGACTGAGATAAGGGATGAGATTAAATAGATCCTGGAACTTAGCCTGGTCTGGAGCAGGCTAGCTCCACAGAATAAATCGCCATGGTAACTTATACCATAACATATCCTGCTGCCCCCTATCCAGCGTTTGTACAGCTTCTGGATGTGTGGATAAATTGAGCCAGGATAACCAAGATATCCCGGCTTAATCCCTTATCCTAGTTTTGTGCAACGGGCCCCAGGACACACACAGTATTGTGTGTGTGTGTGTGTGTACCTGTAGTTGGTAGCGTCATACTTGATGGCTTCTGTAAACATGGAAACTGCCTGAAAGTACTGGCCCTCCTGAACCAGCTGGATGCCCTTCTCTACACACACACACACACACACACACACACACACACACACACACACACACAGAGATAAATTTAAACAACCACACAAAGAAATGAGCAGAAGCATAAATATGAACTCAAATACAAACAAACAAACACAGACAGTGAAAAGTCAACACACCTGTGAGGTAGGCACTTCTCTTAGCCCCACTATCTGTGCAGTTGGTCTGGAATGACACACACACACACACACACACACACACACACATATATAGTAATGAAGCGTTGAGTACAGTACAACAATAAACAAACTAAATCACACTGACACATAGAAATTTTAAAGACATACAGCTGTCATTAGCTACAGAGGTCACTGTGAGCAAGTTTGTGTGTGTGTGTGTGTGTGTGTGTGTGTGGGGTTGTACAGAGATGTGACCGTTGAACTTTTCAAACGCAGCTGAGTAACGTGGGCAGAGTGATGAATGATTACGCAACTACACCATTAGGCGTGTTCGTCTTCATGCAGATCTGTGCAGATCTGACTTGATGTGATGCATGCTGGGTTGAACACAATGGAGAGGTCCATTGTGAGGAGGTGGAATGAGAGGTCCACCTAATGACAACTACAACACCAGCTGCGGCTGCAGAGAGCAGGGGTTGATGGGCAAAGAAGCAGGGGCTGATGGGTAATGGAGCGGGGGCTGCTGGGTAAAGGAGCGGGGGCTGCTGGGTAATGGAGCGGGGGCTGCTGGGTAATGGAGGCGAGGGGCTGCTGGGTGTAGTAGGGGCTGCTGGGTAATGGAAGCGGGGGCTGCTGGGTAATGGGCCGAGGGGCTGCTGGGTAATAAATGAGGGGCTGCTGGGTAGTGTAGTAGGGGCTGCTGGGTAGTGTAGTAGGGGCTGCTGGGTAGTGTAGTAGGGGCTGCTGGGTAATAGAGCGGGGGCTGCTGGGTAATAGAGCGGGGGCTGCTGGGTAGTGTAGTAGGGGCTGCTGGGTAATGGAGCGGGGGCTGCTGGGTAATGGAGCGGGGGCTGCTGGGTAGTGTAGTAGGGGCTGCTGGGTAATAGAGCGGGGGCTGCTGGGTAGTGTAGTAGGGGCTGCTGGGTAGTGTAGTAGGGGCTGCTGGGTAATGGAGCGGGGGCTGCTGGGTAATAGAGCGGGGGCTGCTGGGTAATGGAGCGGGGGCTGCTGGGTAATAGAGCGGGGGCTGCTGGGTAATGGAGCGGGGGCTGCTGGGTAATAGAGCGGGGGCTGCTGGGTAATGGAAGGCGGGGGCTGCTGGAGTAGTGTGGGGCTGCTGGGTAATAGAGCGGGGGCTGCTGGGTAATGGAGCGGGGGCTGCTGGGTAATGGAGCGGGGGCTGCTGGGTAAAGGAGCGGGGGCTGCTGGGTAATGGAGCGGGGGCTGCTGGGTAGTGTAGTAGGGGCTGCTGGGTAATGGGCCGAGGGGCTGCTGGAGTATTGTGGGCGGGGGCTGCTGGGTGGGAAGCGGGGGCTGCTGGGTAATGGAGCGGGGGCTGCTGGGTAATGGAGCGGGGGCTGCTGGGTAGTGTAGTAGGGGCTGCTGGGTAGTGTAGTAGGGGCTGCTGGGTAATGGAGCGGGGGCTGCTGGGTAATAGAGCGGGGGCTGCTGGGTAGTGTAGTAGGGGCTGCTGGGTAAAGGAGCAGGGGCTGCTGGGTAGTGTAGTAGGGGCTGCTGGGTAGTGTAGTAGGGGCTGCTGGGTAATGTAGTACCTGGCCTCCTCGGCGCTCGTTCTCCTTGTTCTCCCGGCTGCTGCGTGGAGTTCTGCTCTTGGCTCTCGGCCTCAGGTGGCTCACGGCATTGGCCACAAACGCACTACTGACATCCCACTCAGGGTCCTACACACACACACACACACACACACACACACACACACACACAATGGTCATGTCCAACTCAGGATCCTACACACATACACAGCTCAAGTCCCACTCAGGGTCCCACACACACACACACACACAGCTCCACGTACGACGCAACACTCAAATACTTTGATAGTTTAAGTAAACAAAAAAGGGTATTGGAGTCAATAAATATACTAACTACTAGCAAGGGCATTTCACACTATTTAGGACTAACTAACTAATTAAGTACAGAATTGCACATTTGAAACAGGACAGCTCTCCTGTGAACTACAGATGTCCCAAAGCTCTGATGTTCGTATGCGCGCACACACACACACACACACACACACAGATGATGTTCGTATCCAGGCATGCAGCACATAAATAGAATTTAGCCTCCATGGAAAACGCAGAGATAGTTTTGCAGAAAGCTTGCGACATGGTCAAATGAGTGTGTAGGCTATGCATGCCAGCACACACATTCCACCACCTATTCCATGTGTCCCCCGTCCCAACAGATCCCTGTCCACGTCCAGCTTCCGGTCCCAGCTCCTGTGACCCGCAGGGTCCCTATACCTGCCCCACCTCTCAAAAACACTGCTCCGCAGGCATAATCAGTTAATCTCCACAACACACTACTCCCGTCCAACTAAGGGTCCCTCCCACACACACACACACACAGAGCTCATAACCCAATTGTAGTCCTATATAAATGTACACACACAAACAAAAACAAATGCACTGCTTACGTGCCACTCTCAATCCAACAGCAACACACAAACACAGGCGTATACACACACACCAGTGTTTCCCATACATTGACTTATTTGTGGCGGCCCATCACAATATCAACACTGACCACCACACAATGATTTTCCAGGTTGTACTACATTGTGCTTATATTAAATCTGGTTAGCATCATAAGCACGCTGCGCTAATTTGTTAAAAACTGTTGCATTCAAGTTAATTCTGCAAACCTACCACCACAAATAGAATTCAATTCTGTGGGACACACTGCACACACACCATGTGCTGCTTACATCCCACAGCAACACACACACAGCTTGCATCCCACTCCAGATCCTACATCAACACACAGCTTGCATCCCACTCCGATGGATGGATGGATGGATGGATGGATGGATGGATATATACTTTATTGATCCCCAGGGGAAATTCAAGGTCTCAGCAGCATACATACAAGACAAACACATGACATATACACACACACACGTGCACACACACACACACACACACAGACACAGCTTCCCACTCCAGATCCTACAATAACACATATACACACACACACCCCACTCCAGATCCTACATCAACACATATACAGTCACAACCCACACATAAATACTGTCGGGTCTTTTCCCCTTCCCTCACACACACACACACACACAGACACATCCCTCTGTGTGTCAATAGTGTCGCCACATGGGAGTTCCACTCACAGCCTGCTGCTGTAGCTGCTATAACCATGACCCTGCACGCCAGTGTGAGAGATGGTGCAGTGTGAGAGATGAAGTGTGAGAGATGGTGCAGTGTGAGAGATGAAGTGTGAGAGATGGTGCAGTGCAGTGTGAGAGAGATAGTGCAGTGCAGTGTGAAGATGAATGCCAGTGTGTGAGATGGTGCACAGTGCAGTGTGTGAGATAGTGCAGTGTGCGGATGGTGCAGTGCAGTGTGTGAGAAGATAGTGCAGTGTCTGCGAGATGGTGCACAGTGCAGTGTGAGAATGGTGCAGTGCAGTGTGGCGAGATGGTGCAGTGTGAGAGATGGTGCAGTGTGAGAAGATGGTGCAGTGTGAGAAGGCGGTGGAGTGCAGTGTGGCAGATGGTGCAGTGCACAGTGTGTGAAGATGGTGCAGTGCAGTGTGTGAGATGGTGCAGTGCAGTGTGTGAGATGGTGCAGTGCAGTGTGTGAGATGGTGCAGTGTGTGAGATGGTGCAGTGTGTGAGATGGTGCAGTGCAGTGTGTGAGATGGTGCAGTGCAGTGTGTGAGATGGTGCAGTGCAGTGTGCGAGATGGTGCAGTGCAGTGTGAGAGATGGTGCAGTGTGCGAGATGGTGCAGTGCAGTGTGCGAGATGGTGCAGTGCAGTGTCTTGAGATGGTGCAGTGTGAGAAGATGGTGGAGTGTGAGAGATGGTGCAGTGTGAGAGACGGTGGAGTGCAGTGTGTGAGATGGTGCAGTGCAGTGTGTGAGATGGTGCAGTGTGTGAGATGGTGCAGTGCAGTGTGTGAGATGGTGCAGTGCAGTGTGGCCGAGATAATTGCAGTGTGAGATGGTGCAGTGTGTGAGATGGTGCAGTGCAGTGTGAGATGGTGCAGTGTGTGAGATGGTGCAGTGTGTGAGATGGTGCAGTGTGTGAGATGGTGCAGTGCAGTGTGAGATGGTGCAGTGTGTGAGATGGTGCAGTGTGAGATGGTGCAGTGTGTGAGATGGTGCAGTGCAGTGTGCGAGATGGTGCAGTGCAGTGTGAGATGGTGGAGTGTGAGAGATGGTGCAGTGTGAGATGGTGCAGTGTGAGAGATGGTGCAGTGCAGTGTGGCAGATGGTGCAGTGTGTGAGATGGTGCAGTGTGAGATGGTGCAGTGTGAGAGATGGTGCAGTGCAGTGTGAGAGATGAAGTGTGAGAGATGGTGCAGTGCAGTGTGAGAGATGGTGCAGTGCAGTGTGAGAGATGGTGCAGTGTGTGAGATGGTGCAGTGCAGTGTGTGAGATGGTGCAGTGCAGTGTGTGAGATGGTGCAGTGTGTGAGATGGTGCAGTGTGTGAGATGGTGCAGTGTGTGAGATGGTGCAGTGTGTGAGATGGTGCAGTGTGTGAGAGATGGTGCAGTGTGTGAGATGGAGTGCAGTGTGTGAGATGGTGCAGTGCAGTGTGTGAGATGGTGCAGGTGCAGTGTATGTGAGATGGTGCAGTGCAGTGTGTGTGAGATGGTGCAGTGTGTGAGAGATGGTGCAGTGTGAGATGGTGCAGTGTGAGATGAAGTGTGAGATGGTGCAGTGCAGTGTGAGGGAATGAAAATTAGCAGAGAGATGGTGCAGTGCAGTGTGAGAGATGGTGCAGTGCAGTGTGAGAGATGGTGCAGTGTGCGAGATGGTGGAGTGCAGTGTGAGAGATAGTGCAGTGTGCGAGATGGTGCAGTGCAGTGTGAGAGATGGTGCAGTGTGCGAGATGGTGCAGTGCAGTGTGCGAGATGGTGCAGTGCAGTGTGCGAGATGGTGGAGAGTGAGAGATGGTGGAGTGTGAGAGATGGTGCAGTGTGAGAGATGGTGCAGTGTGAGAGACGGTGGAGTGCAGTGTGTGAGATGGTGCAGTGCAGTGTGTGAGATGGTGCAGTGTGTGAGATGGTGCAGTGTGTGAGATGGTGCAGTGTGTGAGATGGTGCAGTGCGTGAGATGGTGCAGTGCAGTGTGTGAGATGGTGCAGTGTGTGAGATGGTGCAGTGTGTGAGATGGTGCAGTGTGTGAGATGGTGCAGTGTGTGAGATGGTGCAGTGCAGTGTGTGAGATGGTGCAGTGCAGTGTGTGAGATGGTGCAGTGCAGTGTGTGAGATGGTGCAGTGTGTGAGATGGTGCAGTGTGTGAGGATGGTGCAGTGTGGCGAGATGGTGCAGTGCAGTGTGAGATGGTGCAGTGCAGTGTGTGAGAGATGGTGGAGTGTGAGATGGTGCAGTGTGTGAGATGGTGCAGTGTGTGAGATGGTGCAGTGTGTGAGATGGTGCAGTGCAGTGTGTGAGATGGTGCAGTGTGTGAGATGGTGCAGTGTGTGAAGATGGTGCAGTGTGTGAGATGGTGCAGTGCAGTGTGTGAATGGTGCAGTGCAGTGTGTGAAGATAGTGCAGTGCAGTGTGGCGAGATGGTGCAGTGCAGTGTGTGAGATGGTGCAGTGTGTGAGATGGTGCAGTGTGTGAGATGGTGCAGTGTGTGAGATGGTGCAGTGTGTGAGATGGTGCAGTGTGTGTCTACCTCTTCACTGGTTGCGTGCTGGTGGTTGGCTCTGCTTCCAAGAGGCGGAGCTACTGAACTCTTGGTGGGGGGCGGGACAGGCGCTGGTTCCACTTCCTTCATAGGCTCCTCCTCTTCCTGTTCCCCACCTGGTCCCTCCTCCTCTGACTCACTCTCACCTGGGCCTTCAGCTGACTCCTCCTCCTAAACAAAACACATGCACACAATAACAGAATCATCATCACATAGAACATGTGTGTGTCTTAGTTTGTGTGTGTGCGTGTGTGTGCGTGTGTGTGCGTGTGTGTGTGTGTGTGTGTGTGTGTGTGTTTCAGAAAAAATGGTTGGATTTGAATTAGTCTACACATACCCCACATAGATACCACACACACACACCACAATAAAGACTCGTAGCTTCTTTACACTCATCCCAGCTTGGGTGGTACACAAACATATCTAGTGGCTATGATCGGTGTGTGTGTGTGTGTGTGTGTGTGTGTGTGTGTGTGTGTGTGAGTGTGAAAGAGAGAGTGTGAGTGTGAGCATTCATCTTGGCAGGACTGGACAGGGATATGACTAGCAGATGTCCTGCAAGAGAGGGTGTGTGAGTGTGTGCAGTAGCTAAGATAAAAAACACTGCAGCATTTTCTCAGAGATTCACAGCACACAACTCAGAGAGACTGCCTGCCTGCCTGCCTGTGTGTGTGTGTGTGTGCATGTGTGAGAGAGTGAGTGTGTGTGTGTATGAGTGAGAGAGTTAGAGACTAGCTGTAAGAGTGTGTGTATGCGTGTGCGTGTGCGAGGGAGAGATAACAAGAGAATGACAGACTGACTGTAGGAGTGTGGGTGAGAGAGTGAGTGAAAGGGATTGAGAGAGAGAGAGAGACAGAGTTTGAGAAATTAAGAGGAGAATGAGTGAGAAAGAGAGAAGAGAGAGAAAGAGGAGAGGGAGAGAGAGAGAGAGAGAGAGGAGAGGAGAGGGAGAGAGAGAGAGAGAGGAGAGAGAAACACAACTGTTCCATGTTTCCGTTCTGTTTCCCCTTGAGAGAAGAGAGTGCGAGTGAGAAAGAAAGAGAGAAGAGAGAGAAAGAGAGAAGAGCTAGAGAGCAGAGGTATAGAGAAGAGAAAGTGAGTGAGAAAGAGAGAAGAGATCGAGAGAAGAGAGAGAAAGAGAGAGGAGAGGGAAACACACCTGTTCCATGTTTTCGTTCTGTGAGAAAGAGAGAAGAGAGAGAAGACCGAGAAAGAGAGAGAAGAGAAAGTGAGTGAGAAAGAGAGAAGAGAGAGAAAGAGAGGAGAGAGAAGAGAGAAAGAGAGAAGACCGAGAAAGAGAGAGAGACGCACCTGTTCGTTCTGTTTCCCCTTCTCCAGCTTCTTCCGTTCTTTCTGCCGCTGCAAGAGGAAGGAAACATCAAAACTGAGCAGCCGCACTCTGTCTGTCTGTCTGTCTGTCTGTCTGTCTGTCTATGTGTGTGTGTGTGACAGATCAGTATGTGTGCATGAGAGAGTGAGTGTGTGTGTGTGTATGTATGTGTGTCTGAGTTCGAATGAGTGAGTGCTTCAGAGTAATTATAGTCATTAGACTGGTATGTGTGTGAGTGGTTCAGTGGTGAGTGAGTGAATGAGTGAGTGAGTGGTTCAGTGGTGAGTGAGTGAATGAGTGAGTGAGTGGTTCAGTGGTGAGTGAGTGAATGAGTGAGTGAGTGGTTCAGTGGTGAGTGAGTGAATGAGTGAGTGAGTGGTTCAGTGGTGAGTGAGTGAATGAGTGAGTGAGTGGTTCAGTGGTGAGTGAGTGAATGAGTGAGTGAGTGGTTCAGTGGTGAGTGAGTGAATGAGTGAGTGAGTGGTTCAGTGGTGAGTGAGTGAATGAGTGAGTGAGTGGTTCAGTGGTGAGTGAGTGAATGAGTGAGTGAGTGGTTCAGTGTAGGCTGTCTGGCTGGCTGGTTGGCTGGGTGAGTGAGTGGTTCAGTGGTGAGTGAGTGAATGAGTGAGTGAGTGGTTCAGTGGTGAGTGAGTGAATGAGTGAGTGAGTGGTTCAGTGGTGAGTGAGTGAATGAGTGAGTGAGTGGTTCAGTGGTGAGTGAGTGAATGAGTGAGTGAGTGGTTCAGTGGTGAGTGAGTGAATGAGTGAGTGAGTGGTTCAGTGGTGAGTGAGTGAATGAGTGAGTGAGTGGTTCAGTGTAGGCTGTCTGGCTGGCTGGTTGGCTGGGTGAGTGAGTGGTTCAGTGGTGAGTGAGTGAATGAGTGAGTGAGTGGTTCAGTGGTGAGTGAGTGAATGAGTGAGTGAGTGGTTCAGTGGTGAGTGAGTGAATGAGTGAGTGAGTGGTTCAGTGGTGAGTGAGTGAATGAGTGAGTGAGTGGTTCAGTGGTGAGTGAGTGAATGAGTGAGTGAGTGGTTCAGTGTAGGCTGTCTGGCTGGCTGGTTGGCTGGGTGAGTGAGTGGTTCAGTGTAGGCTGTCTGGCTGGCTGGTTGGCTGGGTGAGTGAGTGGTTCAGTATAATATCGCTGCTGGTGTTGCAGGGTTCTGTGTAATGTCGTTGTTGGTGTGTCTGTCTGTCCGTCTGTCTCTGTCTAATGTGTGTGACAGATCAGTATGTGTGCATGAGAGAGTGAGTGTGTGTGTGTATGTATGTGTGTCTGAGTTCGAATGAGTGAGTGCTTCAGAGTAATTATAGTCATTAGACTGGTATGTGTGTGAGTGGTTCAGTGGTGAGTGAGCAGTGTTTGGATTAACGCCGTTTAAAAGAACGGCGTTAGGTAACGCCGGGGTAATCTAACTAATTACTTTTCCCGTTGTTACAACGCCGTTAACATTACTGGACGTTAAATGCAGTGCGTTACTATGCATTGATTGAATAAACTGTAATCCGAACGCACCCCTGGCTCACAGCTAGTGAGGAGGTGGGTTAATAACGACGTAAGCGATTATGATTGGCTAAGGCAGAGTCATGTTTCATGATAGCCAATCAGAGCCAGTGTTTTTACACACTTGCCAGCACACGTGCCATTTTCAAGGTGGAGATATAAGCACTACTTCAAATTCATCAAGGCAAGAATGTGCATGTAATGTGTACATTATTTCCAGGAGCTTAAGACTTTAATGGGCATCCGTTGTAAGCAACTCTAATTTAATGAAGCATCTCACACACACATCTAAAGCTAGTATTAAAAAACACAGATACCTCCACCACAGATGATAGCTAGCCATCCACTAGCAAAAGAAGGACTCGGAGCACAGTCCTCCAAGCAGCACTCGGAGCAAAGTCCTCCAAGCAGCAAAAGCTAGATCTTTCTGCCTCACTTCAAAACCTATGACACAGGCTGAAGTCAACGTGGAGGGTCTGTCGGTAATGCAATATCTTGAATTTCCTCTTGGGGATCAATAAAGTATCTATCTATCTATCTATCTATCTATCTATCTATATCTATCTAATAAATATCGAAGTTATGTAGCCTACAAACACCTGTCTGTTCTACTCATTTCAACTGGCTGCTCAAAACTGCTCAAAAAATCCAAATTCTTTGACATAACATTTTTGTAACAGTAACGCAAATAGTTACTTTCCCTGGTAACAAGTTACTATTATCATAGAGTAATTTAGTTACTAACTCAGTTACTTTTTGGAACAAGTAGTGAGTCACTATAACTAATTACGTTGTTACTGATTACGGAGTAAGTGAGTGAGTGAGTGGTTCAGTGGTGAGTGAGTGAATGAGTGAGTGAGTGGTTCAGTGTAGGCTGTCTGGCTGGCTGGTTGGCTGGGTGAGTGAGTGGTTCAGTATAATATCGTTGCTGGTGTTGCAGGGTTCTGTGTAATGTCGTTGTTGGTGTGTGTGTGTGTGTGTGTGTGTGTGTTGGGGTTTACCACACCATACCCTATACCTCACACATGTAATCCTTAAACTTAATAGGCTAGTTGCCATACACACATTACATTAGTGCTGCTCTTTGAAACAGGGGAAGCAGTCAGCAAAAGAGTAAATTATTGTCCTTTAGTATTATTGGGATACTACATTGTCCTTTAGTATTATTCTACTACATTGTCCTTTAGTATTATTCTACTACATTGTCCTGGTTACCCAGATCCCCCAAACCCATTTTAGACCTACTGAGATTTTTCAGACATGGCAAACTGTCAGCTACATTAACACAATGCACCCTGTCAGTTCCATGGTCATTGGAAAGGCTGATTACTTGACAGCTTATTGCCTGGGTTTGTCTGCGAATTTTGAACTAAATCTATTCTGGGCATTCGTCCATCTTGCTGTTTTATTCCAAGTCTCTGCTTGTAAGGAAGACCATCAAATAGCTTTTAAAAATCAAATAGAAAATGTTCTTTTGCATTCTTTTGCTACCACTTCACATAGCTTGCAAGCTAGCTATCACTTCACAAAGCTAGCACATTGTTTAGCTACCACTTCAAATAGCTACAGTAGCAAGCTAGCTGGCTAGACTTCTCTTCACAACATGGAAACTAAAGCAACTGACAAACTCCAGAAGTCTTTATTTACTATTTGGTTATGTACAAAGACAAGTAGAAATGGACTGCACTGCTGGCAAATAAATTAGAATGAGCAGCAGCTTGCCTCTCATCATCACCTAGCAACACTGCAAAGCTTGGACTGAACTTGACTAAAATTCTTCAATCCCGACAGTAAACGCTGTCAATCAAAAAGAGTTTCAGCCACTTTGACGGTTCCTCCAAACATACTAAGCCCAGCGTCTAGGTTAGCTCACGACCCCATTCCCTCCCAGGGACAGAGCTGCCACAGGACTATAAAGGGTTAAATCAGGTTATGACGACCTGAGAGAAACTACTAGGCCTACTTAACGATCAAGCCGAGTTGCACACTTTAGCCAACAGTCTTAATATAGAACAAGAATTTAGTAGGTTTGATAAAAATTGTACCTTATTTGTGCATATTTTATGGAAAAACTTGTTATGTCATTTTAGGAGAGGCAGAGCCTCTCTGTGTGTTTGTGTTCCTGATGGCTGAGCTCATCTCTGTACACTAGTGTTACTTTTCCATGTGAGGTCTGGGAGGGGGAACGAGTCAGAGTGTGTGACGTAACTTTGAGCATGAGAGATAGAGAGATAGATAGAGAGATAGAGAGATAGAGAGATAGAAAGAGGGGGATCCAGGACTCACCTTCTTCTTAGCCCGTCGTTTCTCTGCCCGTCTTTTGGATCTCTCCTCCTCACTTAAGCCCTCCTCCCCACTGAGGGGCTCCTAACACACACACACACACACACACACACACACACACAGTCGAAATCACACCATTTTTACACTTTCATTATGAGAGCAGTTCTTTGCTTGCCACGCATGTACGTACACATGCATACACACAAGAGTAATTATATAAGATGTACACACACACACACACACACACACACACACATACACACACACACGCACGCACACAAACCTGTGGTGCTGAAGTGTGGCTGGCATCAGTCGCAGCTTCTGTTTCCATGCTCTCCTCTCTCTGTTCACTGGGGCCTACAGAAGCAACACACACACACAATCTCATGAAGACATAAATACATTAATCAATTACCACAAGCCAACTAACCAGTGCACACAAGCACACACACCCACCCCATCTGTGTATACAACGCAAGAGGTATCGCACGCACGCGCATGCACACACACACACAATACCAACGCAAGAGGTAGCGTGCGTACACACACCCCATCTGTGTATACCAATGCAAGAGGTAGTGTGCACGCGCCCACACACACACACACACACACACACACACACACACACAATCAGGCTGTGTATACCAATGCAAGAGGTAGCGCACGCACACACACACGAGGCTGTGTATACCAACGCATGAGGTAGCGCGCACACACACACAAGCCTGTATAAATGGAACACCCTCTGAGGAGGTATTCCTACTTGTCAGCTTATTCGAACCCTGAATTTGTTTGTTTGAATTACTTTTTTTCTCTCTATTATTGTGTTAAATGCTCCATATATATATATATATATATATATATATATATATATATATATATATATATATATATATATATATGATTATATATCATTATCATCATGATCAAGGTATGAAATGTATTGTATAGACCACATATCTGTCTTTGCTGCAGTACTAGTTTGAATATGCTTACAAATACCGTATGCGGACACGCACACACGCTCTCCTGTGGACTGATTTGGGATCTGCGACACTCAAGGCCGGAATGGTGGGTGAGAGAGAGAGAGAGAGAGAGAGAATAATGTATGTTTGTGTCAGAGTCTGTAGGCCTGTATGTGTGCATGTATCTGTGTCGGTGTGTGTGAGTGTGAGAGTTACCACAGGTGTCTGCTCCTGTTGATAAGGCTGATCTTTCATGCGGATCACTTTAGTCAGCCCACACATGACAGGAGTGTGAGAGTTTGAGAGAAGAGAGTATCAACAATTCTCATTCCAGCAACCTTGGACACCTGTAGCTACCCATGATGCACCTGTGTGGGGTGTTTCCACTGAAGGGTGGCAGGACATACTCCTGACGCTCATTGAACCACTGTTTGCACACACAGAGAATCTACCCACTTCAAACACACTCACAACAGACAGCAAAACACACTGCGATTCTTATGACTGCGAATTTCTCTCTCTCACACAACGTGTGAATGAGACGCGGCGTCTCTTTCCAGAGAACTGCTCAAAGTCGATGCGTAAAAACACACCTGACAAACATGCTGTTTGTCCGGACAGGAACTGTCTAGAGTGGTTGTCCCGCACACGAGTCGTGTAGTGTTACCGAGGCGGCGGACTCGCGACACAAATGGAATACTAATGTAACCGTAACGTAACCGTGCTCGTGTTTCTGCGGCAGGTAAGCAACATGCAGCCTGTGCGCTGTTGTTGTTAAGCAGCGCGAGGCCGAGCGGAGACGGTTTTACAACGATCTCGTTTCGGCAGCGCGAGTCCGCGTCTCCATAACCCACGTCTTCACGAAGCCAAGGCAGAAAGAAAAGTTTCATATTTTGATTGACAAAACTTGCGATTAAGTTAAGCGATTTTCTAACTAGAACTAGTAACTCTTTCACATTGGTGTTTACGTTAGAGATTGTACACAAAGGTTGGCACTGATTTGGCACAAAAATCTGAACTTTTAATCAAAGATTAAAAAAAAATCTGCTTTCAATTGACGTTGTAAGTTAGTAACCTGTTACATTTTCAGTTCTGCTTTTTCCTTACAGACCGTGATTGCTGTCACCGGAGAGGGATATGCGTTCTCCGTGCTAACCGAGCGAGCGATCGGGTTTAATGAGGCTTGATTAAAGCCAGGCGAGACGAGCCTGCGCGTATCGCGGCATGGAGAACTTCAGGGCGAGAGAAAAAGTTTGCGACTCACCGCTCGAGAGCCCCAGCAGCCGGTAGATATCTCTCGTGAACCTCATCCCCGCGACTATCTGGCATTATACAGTTAAATAAGGCATTATTAAAACATAAATACACTACAACAAACTAGATCAGCTTTAAAACATGGGTATGGTGGACATGTTAGTTGAGCAGGAATCTAGGTGCCTGTTTCGCTTCCTGGGCGTATGGGGCGCCGGCGTATTTGGCAAAGCTTGCTGACCCTCCCTCTGGCAGCGTCTTAAAGGGACCGGGAGTCGGACAGACCGCTCAAGTCTCAAGGACAGCGCGAATCAACGCTTCAGCAGAAAAACAGAATCACATGACAGTGTAACATAGACGTCGCTAGACACCTTGGCACGTGCTGTATACTGCTGAGCCTCTGTCAATAAGTTCAGGTTTTTAAATAAAGCTATCCTTACACCGGAAGACAAGATTTGGGAAAGATTCTTGAAAGATTGTAGTCTTTTGAGTAAAGCTTGAATGGGGGCCATTAGTTAAAATACTATAACCTTTCAAGAATATTTCCCAAATCTTGTCATAGTCTTCTGATATATGGGTAGCATTAGGCTATTTGGAATAATAGAGATTGCTAACAAATAGAATAGAATCTCTTTCTGTTGGTAACGCAAATTAACCCATAATACAAGATAAGATTCGTACACTCCTTGAGCTCAAACCGGCAGTCTACCTGGCAGGCAAGTCTCTTTGGTAAAGCAGGAATTCAATTATACTCAAATGCCATTGACCCCTATAGATAGGACATCATAAAATGATTTGCACACCAAATACAGGTCAGCAAGAAGAGCCGATAAGACAGGTAAGACCAGGGGGGTATGTAGTTTAGTGACAAACCTGGGTATGTTAACTCAGAGTAATTGTAAGCCTCCTACAACAAGAGCCCTATGGAATTGTTTTGTTAGGAGAATGAAGCCATACAGCTCTATTAGGAGGTTTACCAGTTAACATGCCCAGGTTTGTCACTAAACCACATACCTAGAAAATTTGGTGAGAAACAAACAAGTTAGCTAACCTGCTTGCAGGTCTGGCATGTATGTCTAAATGATTAGAGTATGTTTGACTTTATTTGCATGCAGAATATGACTTTTGTGCCTAAAAACATGGTGAGAATGATCATAACGTATGTTCAGATAAATATTGCTAAACAGATTAGTATCTAAAAACATGGTGAGAATGATCATAACGTATACTCAGATAAATATTGATAAACAGATTAGATAGATAGATAGATATATAGATAGATAGATAGATAGATAGATAGATACTTTATTGATCCCCAAGGGGAAATTCAGGATTAGTCATCTATTCAGAAATAAGTATCTCTTTGCACCCTCACAAAAGCTGCAGTTACATTGAAGTGTTTCTGAATTTTCCATGCCCAATATATCGCATTTCCTGCATATGACTCCAAAAGTGCAGTTTTGACAGCTGGAGTGGTGTAGTTATTTTCTTTAGGGGCAGTAGCCAATAGCTTGCCCCCTTTTAGCAGCCGAGGTATGGCCGAGTAAGCGGCAAGTGCCTTATATATAGCCTTTCAGCACATTCCATGCATGCAGCCGACGTGCGTGGCCCAAAAAGTGTGATTTGAGTAAAGTGTGTGTGTGTGTGTGTGTGTGTGTGTGTGGGGTGGGGGGGTTAGGTCCAGGTGACAGCACGAAACACGAGCTCGGAGCTCAGCGCAGGTGCCCTGGCGATGATAAGAAGTGAGATTCCATGAACTGCAGGCCCGCTAGTGGTTTACTGGTTTCACTCGCCGATAAAAACAGCCGTCGGTCTGTTTTCATGAGGAATGTGCAGACTCCACAATGACGGGACACACACACACACACACACACACACACGTCAGATTGCAGGATTTCTTTTAATTCCTTCACAAAATAACAAACGGCTGTTCCTAGAATGACAACCACAGCCTCTTCATTTACTGGAACTGATTCACACACTCACAGCAGGGATGTACTGACTGCATGCGGGTTTGTGGGTTTTTGTGTGTGTGTGTGTGTGTGTGTTTACAGAAACCTTTACAAACAGGCACATTGGCTCTTGAATGCTGGGAGGGTAGTGATGTTCTCTGTGTGTGTGTGTGTGTGTGTGTGTGTCAGAGAGTAAAAGAGAGACTTTTGGATTGTAGGTCACAGTTTCATTAACAAGCAAAGAGGCTGTGCAGTGGAGGGGACGCAATCATATAAGGTGTGTGTGTGTGTGTGTGTGTGCGTGCGTGCGTGTATTTGAGCGCACAAGAGATAGAGACAGATTTACAGACATTTTGTTCACACTTTTAACGCTATCTGCACTATGGGGTGTTGAGAATGCGGCCGTGTGTGTGTGTGTGTGTGTGTGTGTGTGTTCACATCTCTGCTATACTCTGACCAGACTTCTGTTTCTTTTGTAAGTGTCATGAGCACACATACACACGTTTCAGATTGTTTGTGTGTGTGTGTGTGTGTGTGCGTGCGTGCGTGTGCGTGCGTGTGTTTTTCGGAGTGTCTCAGCCTCGCATGTCAGCGAGGACAGTTAGGGCAGAGTTCCATCCAGCTGATCCCATCACACCTCCACCTGAAACACACACACAGACACACACACACGTGAGTATGCATGCACACACACAAATGCACATATGCACACACACACACCTATTTTCATTATTTCTTCAGTATTTTGAAGTGTGTGGGTGTATGTATGCATGTGTGGTGTGTGTTTGTGTGTGTTAAATAAGTGCTGCTAAGAAGGCCCTGGTTTGTTTTTTTCTGATAAAAATCATCTTAAATGTGTTTGTAAATGACTTTATTTGGACAGACACACACACACACCGCCACATTCTCAACACCCCACCAGGGCTTTACGTATTTTACGTATACAAATATACTTTACGTATACAAATATGTGGCCGGACTGGCACTCTCTGAAACCTTTTCACCTCTGCAGCATCATTTCAAGGAAAAATTAAATTCCACACAGAAAAAGAACATGGAGTAAAACGGAGTTTTGAGATTCAGCGCATTCCCAACACACACACGCACACATACACATACACACACACACACACACACGCACACACACACACACAGACACACACACACACATACATACACATGCACACACAGGCACACACACACACACATACATATGCACACGCGCGCACACACACAGACACACACACATACATATGCACGCGCACACACACGCACACACAAACACATAAATATGCACACGCGCGCACACACACACAGATCAGACAATGGTGCACCTGGGTGGTTGCCGCTGCCACACAGATACAGGCCTCTGATCGGAGAGCGGTAGTCGGCCATGGAGGGCAAAGGTCGGGCCAGATAAAGCTGGTCCAATGACATGGCACCATGGAAGATGTTCTGGAGAGAGAGAGAAAGATGGAGGGAGCAAGAGAAAAAGGGAGAGAAAGAGATGGAGAGAGAGATGAACAGAGGGAGTGAGAGAGGAATAGAGGAAAAACATCCTCCTGAAAAAAAATGTTGTTCACCAAGGCTTGATACTATACATAGATACATATAAACAAACACACACACACACATAAACACATACACATAAACACAGACACACACACATAAACACAGACACAGACATACATAAGCCATTTTCACATATGACCTCTGGATCCCCAAATCAGTCCAAACACCCACTCCAGCTCTAGGAGTCACACACACACACACTTACCCCCCCTGTCAGCCCGAACACTCTCTCCAGGTCTGGGGGTGTCAGAATATCCGTCCCTACGATGGAGCTCTTGAAGCCTGGGGCGTACTTCTCCACCCAGTCAAACACTGTCAAAACATACACAAGCACGCACCAGGGTTTATGTTAGCCGGCTACAACCGAAAATTGGCCGCTTTCACATGTAGTTGTTCAGTGGGTAGGGGGCGCTAGATGCTGTGTTATTATCCGGGCTGTGCTATTACCAGGGCTGTGGGTAGGGGGCGCTAGATGCTGTGCTATTACCAGGGCTGTGGGTAGGGGGCGCTAGATGCTGTGCTATTACCAGGGTTGTGGGTAGGGGGCGCTGGAGTAAGAGTGAGAGGCTTTGATCACACAGCAATGAACTTATAAAAAATAGCATACAATGTTGTTTTTAAGATTACCTGAACCCAGCCACAAAATGTTACTAACCCATATCAAAATCATTTGATTCCCAGATTCACAAAATGTTACAAACCCATATCAAAATCATTTGATTCTCAGATTCACAAAATGTTACTAACCCATATCAAAATCATTTGATTCTCATTCACAAAATGTTACTAACCCATATCAAAATCATTTGATTCTCAGATTCACAAAATGTTACTAACCCATATCAAAATCATTTGATTCTCAGATTCTCCACTACTGCTGTTCTGTGGTTTATTTTATTTTATTTTATTTTATGGATGTAGGCTATGGGCTATAGGCTTTAGGCCTTTGTCAGTTCGTAATGACTGCACAACAGAGTTAACTGACTAATATTTAATAAACTGCATTGTTGTATACAGTTTGTATTTGATTACCGTTTAAATGTATGCAATTATTGGTATACTTAAACATATGTCCCGTAGTTTTCCTGTGTGTCCGGTAGTATAGAATATTAACAAACATTGTGTCCGTCTAAGCATAACCTCTGACACACACACACACACATCTCTACAGGATGTGTCTTGCAACATTAGTGTGTAAATCACACACACTTCCTCTTCCTCATAAACTTCATTAACATGCACAGTCACTCACACATTTGCACACAAACACACACCAGCACCAATGTGATGTGTTTGGTCAGATGACACTTTAAAAAACTAGGAGTTGAGAGAAGATGGGAAAACAGATACAAACCAGAAAGTGAGGGAGTAGTAGGAGTTATCTCTGTCATTTGGGAACATACTGTACACTGAGATTACCGTAGTGTGTGTGTGTGTGTGTGTGTGTGTGTTAGGGTGCATCACCCGCCTTGACATATGCAAATGAATCTGTCCCTATGCTTATTATGTTCCAATGAGCAAAAAAGCATTCCTGGTAAATTTTGAAGTAAATTGGATAATATTTAGGTGGCCCACCATCAACCTTTATGAATGGTCAAAATTGTTGCCAAATTCAGGAAATCGCCTGGCAATATGGGGGACTATGGGGGTATATTTCATATTATTCCACTATTATCAATTTGTTAGCCAGTAGTTATTTGAATAATAACTGTATTAAGGGCATAAAGTAGCCTGGGTGTTCCCATGCTGCCTTGCACGCGATTTGATTCACGCTGCTAAGGCAGCCTGGAGACCATGGAGCAAATTTTCGCCTGAGATAGGGAACCAATCACAGAACAGGGGGGAAAGCAAGACGATGATGAGCTATGCACAGACGCATTTGATAGACACCTGTGGCACCCAATAAACGGATCTGGGCATTTTTTTCAAATACGAGAAAATGAACGTTTGGTTCCCAGACCACGTCTCATAGAGAAGTGATGGCGCTAGCCAGGCTAGGCATAAAGCACACAGCTCACTGGATAAACATTGGGTTTCTTTATGTTGTCATACATATTTTGGTGAATTTTCTCAGAAAAACATTTTTTTTTGAATAATATGTTATTTGATGAAAAACACCTTAATGTACTGTAACACTTGTCATTAATCTTTTATTTTAACTGTTGTTGCTATGGTGTTATAGAAAATCTCATACCGGTAATTCCAAATCAGATATAGGCTACATGCGTGGGAATGTTTTGTTTAGTGTAGAGTAGTAGTTGTATCACACAGGATTACATTAACTTTCTTGCAACATGGCTTTTAGTGGAGAGTGTATTAGTAGCCTAATGCCAATCCACAGTCTTCAAAATGTACTCTGTCTACAAGACAATCGTCTTGGATATTTGGTTTGGGCAGTGGCCTTGTTCAGGATGACTTGATTATCACTGGATCCTGTCTTCCAAACTGTTGCCAAGTTCTCAGGTGCTTCATGTGGTATCTTTCGGATGGAAATATTGTGTGAATGTGAAGTGATAATGACTGATCGGATTAAAGTATAAACGGCAACTTTCAAATATGATAAGTATTTTACATCAACTTGGTGGGCCACATATATATTGTTTTCCAGCCTTCAAATTTGGTACTGGGCAAACCCATGACAGCAAGCTTTTATTGATAGTTTACTTTAATGCTGTTTGTTGAAAATGCCTGGCAAAGGCCATTTTTATGGCATCTTCCAACAACAACAACACGTTACATTTATATAGCACTTTTCTCAACACTCAAAGCGCTTCACATGGAAAAGGGGACCTCACTAACCACCACCAATGTGTAGCACCCACCTGGGTGATGCACGGCAGCCATTGTGCGCCAGAACGCTCACCACAGACTAGATTGAGGTGGAGAGTGAGGGAGTGAATGAGCCAATTACAGTGGGGGATGATTAGGGGGTCACTGCACTGGGGCATTGGGATCGATCTTTTTGGCCAGAGGGAAGAGTGCCACCTACTGGCCACCCACCAACACCACTTCCAGCAGCAACCTAGTTTTCCAAGGAGGTTTCCCATCCAAGTACTAACCGGGCCCACACCTGCTTAGCTTTAGTAATTCAGCTAAGACAAGGAATCCGTTGGTCTGGCTGCTTCCCCCAAAATGTACACTACTGCCATATCTCAGGAAGTAATAAAGATAGAGACACACAACCCACACCAAATAATGCGGAAAGTCCATATTTATATTCAACTTCCATTGACATAATAGGGCTAGACCCATTAGTTTTGCCGTTATTTAAGAAAAAATGATATTTTCAGCCTAGCTTTATGGACATCTTTAGTTGGAAACTTCAGAGGCTCGGTGGGCCACCTATACATCAATAGAATTCAATAAAATTTATCATGGAAGTTTTTTTGGTTAATGGAATAAAAATATTCTAAGGACAGATTGATTTTCAAATTTCTTTCAAAAAGTGAGGCGGATGATGCACCCTAATGTGTGTGTTTGTGTAGCATGGATATTTTACTGCTGTAAGCAACTCTTTCAAAGCAATATTTAGATGTATTCTACTTGTCTATTCAAATAAAGAAATAAAATGTGTATGTGTGTGTGTGTGTGTGTGTGTGTGTGTTAGTGTGTGTGTTTGGCATAGTTCTGCTTCTCCTCTCCTGAATCCTACCCCTCAACCTTTAACCTTTCACCCCGCTGACCCCTGCTGACCGTTGTTGGCGTAGTCCTGTTTGTCCTGCTCGCTCCAGGGACGTCCGCCCTCCAGGGTGAAGGGGGTGAACTGGGTGAAGAACGACACCACATGGCAGCCAGGGGGCGCCAGGGAGCTGTCCAGCACCGAGGGGATGGTCATTTCCAGCATGGGCCTGCGCACACACAGGTGAGGTGTGTGTGTGTGTGTGTGTGTGTGTGTGTGAGGTGTCTGTGTGTTTGGTGTGTATGTCTCTGGTGTGTGTGTGTGAGCTGTGTGTGTGTCTGTGTGTATGTGTGAGGTGTCTGTGTGTTAGGTGTGTGTATGTGTGAGGTGTGTGTGCGTGTGTGTGTGTACCTTGATGAAGGGCGTCCCTGCTGACACTCCCTGTAGGCTTCCTCCAGCACCTCCACGCTCTCACAGTTGAGGTGGATGGAGCACTGGTGATGCGGGCCTGCCACTCCTTCCGCTACGTTCGGCGCCGCCAGGAAGTTTGGTAGTCGGTCAACAGCCACTAGGAGTCAGGGTTAGAATGTTAGCATTAGCATGATCCTATCATAAAACTAGTACAGGGTTAGCATGTTAGTATTAGCATGATCCTATCAAAAAACTAGTACAGGGTTAACATGCTAACACTAGCATGATCCTGTCAAAAAACTAGTACAGGGTTAGCACACTAACATTAGCATGATCCTATCAAAAAACGAGTACAGGGTTAGCACGCTAACATTAGCATGATCCTATCATAAAACTAGTACAGGGTTAGCACGCTAACATTAGCATGATATACACATAGGGGGCCATCTCTAGTACAGGGTTCACATTGTGGTTAGCAGGAGCTGTCTCGGGGACATACTGTATTTCAGAATATTAAAATTATGTTTGCTTTTGATTAACTACTGATTTCAGGGGCATACTATACTAAATATCTTGGTATCTGGCTGGATGAAAAACATTTAACTACCATATAGCCATCCTTGCAAAAACACTGAGAAACAAAGCCAGCCTCCCTATGGAAAGTAGGAAACAAGTTGTTGAAGCAGTTTTCATGTCAGTTTTAGACTATAGTGATGTGATATATAAAAATGCTACTGCTTGTTCACTTAAAGCCCTGGACTCAGTCTACCATTCTGCCCTGAGATTCATTACTGGTGATGGCTATAGCACTCATCATTGTGTCCTTTATGGTAAGGTGGGTTGGTCATCTTTGACAGAGAGGAGACAAAATCATTGGCATCTGTTTATTTACAAAGGTATTGTTGGGAAATTACCAGGTTATATTTCAATCATGGAAGAAAACTCGCATACCATTGTTTGCCGTTGAAAAATAAATAAAAGAAGTGTTTAATCCATCAACCAATGTGCTACCAAGTGAGGTGACAAACGTTTCGGTCCTCAGACCTTCATCAGTGCAAACCATATACAATGACGTGGCGCCTATTTATAGTCTGCGTCTACTTGGTTGCAGCTCTGTCAATCAACCTGACCCCTAGCTAGGTAGGTTGAAGTGTAGACTCAGAGAAACATGAGGAAAGAAGGCCCTCAGGCTCTTCGTTACAGTAGACCTAGACATAGAAAGTAGTCAAGTGAATGCAAAAAATAAAATAAAAATAATTTTTACATGCAAAATAGAGAAAAAAGTAAAACATAAGGAAACAAGATTAACAATGAGCAAGTGCATATTAAACAATAGATGGATATACGGATATATAGTAAGCAGATTGAACATTCTCAGATAAAACAGTTCAAAGGAAACAAGACAAATCAAAGTCAGTCATTTTAGCCCATGTGGATGTAACGTTTAAGGTAGTAAATCCAGCGTGCTTCACACTGAAGGAGCATCTGTCCTGTACAGCTCCTCCTATGGGTAGAGGAGACTCTATCTATTCCTAAAAATTTAAGATCTGACATGGAGTGGTTGGCTTCTGTGAAATGACAAGAATAACTGGCGATTTAGGGTCCTGCCTGTTAATAGCACTGCGGTGTTCATTGAGCCTGACTCTTAGCTGTCTCCTTGTGCAGCCTGTGTATTGCAAACCACAAGGGCAATATAACAAGTAAATTACATTAGTGGAATTGCATGTAATGAATTTTCTTAGGTTGTATTGTTTGCCAGTGGAGTAGCTTGTGAATTGGCTGGTCTTAGTGACCGAAGTACAGGACATGCAATTGCGGCAGGGAAAGAAGCCTGTGAGATCATCTAAGCGTTCACGGGGACGCATGGAGTGATTGAAGGTGTCCGAGTGGACCAACCTGTCTTTTAAATGAGCAGATCTGGAGTGAGTAAAAAGGGGTGGGTTGGGAAAAAGCTCAGCACATTTGGGATCAGCCTGAAGAACATGCCAGTGCTGTCTAATGACATGTTTGATTTGTTGGCTGAGGGGTGTGTAAGTTGTGCAACAAATCAAAGGTGGATCGCTACGCTGGGTGTTCAATATGGAGCGATCACGATGTACATATTTGCGTACTCGTTCAAGGGCACTATCAAGAACCTCAGAGGTATAACCTTGTGCACGGAAATCCATGTAAATTGGACTCAACCTCGAAGTCCTCGTCTCTATGACAAATGCGTCTAATGCGCAAAAACTGACTGTAAGGGAGTCCCTTCTTACTCGGTGCAGGATGGAAACTAGACGCATGTAGATAGCTGTTCATGTCTGTGGGGTTTTTGTATAAAGTGGTGTGTAGATTGCGGGTGTCTCGCACTACCCAGGTGTCCAGAAAATGTATGCACTTGTGATCAAATTCAAGACTGAATTTAATGGAGTCAATGAGACCATTAAGATAGTCATGGAACTCATGAAGATATGCTTCTGTGCCCTTCCAAATAAAAAATAAATCGTCTATATAGCGCCTATAAAGAAGTATGTTGTCGGAAAATGGATTGTCAGCATGGATGTGGTGATGCTCAAGGTAACCCATGAACAGATTAGCATAGTCAGGCGCGAATGTGGCACCCATGGCAGTCCCACGAATCTGTACGAAATAATCATTGTTGAACAAGAAGTAAAAGAAGGATAGCACTCTGTGCGTGTGTTCAGAAAGAACTCTAGAGCTAGGAGTCCAGAATCATGGGGAATGTTTGTATAAAGGCTAACTCTAACTGTCTGACGCTGATTCCTACAGAAAGCTGACTGGTAATCCTACAGCGTCCTTCAAAAGGGAGGTTGACATTTTTGTTAAGAATGGTTTTGCCAAACATTACTTAACTGCTTCAGAGAGGGATTATCTCATCACTGACAACCCCACCATTCCAGTAATTTACACATTACCTAAGGTCCATAAGCAATACCATAAAGTACCTGCTGGTCGTCCCATTGTATCTAGCAATGGGCCTCTCACTGAGCCCCTTTCTAAATTTATTGACGCACATATTAGACCCCTGGTCACGAACTTACCGTCCTGGTATTGACTAAAAATTACTTCTTGTTCAACAATGATTATTTCGTACAGATTCGTGGCACTGCCATGGGTGCCACATTCGCGCCTGACTATGCTAATCTGTTCATGGGTTATCTTGAGCATCACCACATCCATGCTGACAATCCATTTTCCGACAACATACTTCTTTATAGGCGCTATATAGACGATTTATTTTTTATTTGGAAGGGCACAGAAGCATATCTTCATGAGTTCCATGACTATCTTAATGGTCTCATTGACTCCATTAAATTCAGTCTTGAATTTGATCACAAGCGCATACATTTTCTGGACACCTGGGTAGTGCGAGACACCCGCAATCTACACACCACTTTATACAAAAACCCCACAGACATGAACAGCTATCTACATGCGTCTAGTTTCCATCCTGCACCGAGTAAGAAGGGACTCCCTTACAGTCAGTTTTAGCACATTAGACGCATTTGTCATAGAGACGAGGACTTCGAGGTTGAGTCCAATTTACATGGATTTCCGTGCACAAGGTTATACCTCTGAGGTTCTTGATAGTGCCCTTGAACGAGTACGCAAATATGTACATCGTGATCGCTCCATATTGAACACCCAGCGTAGCGATCCACCTTTGATTTGTTGCACAACTTACACACCCCTCAGCCAACAAATCAAACATGTCATTAGACAGCACTGGCATGTTCTTCAGGCTGATCCCAAATGTGCTTTTTTCCCCAACCCACCCCTTTTACTCACTCCAGATCTGCTCATTTAAAAGACAGGTTGGTCCACTCGGACACCTTCAATCCTCCATGCGTCCCGTGAGCGGCTTTAGATGATCTCACAGGCTTCTTTCCTGCCGAATTGCATGTCCTGTACTTCGATCACTAAGACCAGCCAATTCACAAGCTACTCCACTGGCAAACAATACAACCTAAGAAAATTCATTACATGCAATTCCACTAATGTAATTTACTTGTTATATTGCCCTTGTGGTTTGCAATACACAGGCTGCACAAGGAGACAGCTAAGAGTCAGGCTCAATGAACACCGCAGTGCTATTAACAGGCAGGACCCTAAATCGCCAGTTGCGCGTCATTTCACAGAAGCCAACCACTCCATGTCAGATCTTTTAGGAATAGATAGAGTCTCCTCTACCCGTAGGAGGAGCTGTACAGGACAGATGCTCCTTCAGTGTGAAGCACGCTGGATTTACTACCTTAAAACGTTACATCCACATGGGCTAAATGACGACTTTGATTTGTCTTGTTTCCTTTGAACTGTTTTATCTGAGAATGTTCAATCTGCTTACTATATATCCGTATATCCATCTATTGTTTAATATGCACTTGCTCATTGTTAATCTGGTTTCCTTATGGTTTACTTTTTTCTCTATTTTGCATGTAAAAATTATTTTTATTTTATTTTTTGCATTCACTTGACTACTTTCTATGTCTAGGTCTACTGTAACGAAGAGCCTGAGGGCCTTCTTTCCTCATGTTTCTCTGAGTCTACACTTCAACCTACCTAGCTAGGGGTCAGGTTGATTGACAGAGCTGCAAACAAGTAGGCGTGAGACTATAAATAAGGCCAACGCCATTGTATATGGTTTGCACTGATGAAGGTCTGAGGACCGAAACGTTTGTCACCTCACTTGGTAGCACATTGGTTGATGGATTAAACACTTCTTTTATTTATTTTTCAACGGCAAACAATGGTGTGCGAGTTTTCTTCCATGACTGACTACTACGTTGCACCCGCACCCGCACGGGCTTGAGTATTTGGCGCGAGACCCTACCTGTCTAACCAGGTTATATTTCAGACATGCTTGTGTGGAATTCTGGTTCCTATCAGACCAGATCAGATGACTGTTTGATGCTCAAGGTTCCTCGTATCCACTCTGTTTGATGCTCAAGGTTCCTCGTATCCACACTGTTTGATGCTCAAGGTTCCTCGTATCCACACTGAGTTGGGAAAGTCGGCCTTTTGTTATGGTGCCCCTACTTCCTGGAATAATCTTCAGTGTAATATAAAAATGAACTCTATACTTTCCTATAATCAATTCAGATCTGTAATCACAAACCTTCCTATGTCAATTTGTACCTGCTTTAAGTAAATGTCTTTATTATTATTATTATTATTATTATTTTATTATTAAGATTTTATGTATTTTTCCCCTTCCTCCTCTATAATGTAATGTATGTTATCTTATTATTTATTTATTTTACTTTGTTTTATGTTATGTATAGGCCTAGACCTGTTATCTTATTATTTATTTATTTTACTTTGTTTTATGTTATGTATAGGCCTAGACCTGTTATCTTATTATTTATTTATTTTACTTTGTTTTATGTTATGTATAGGCCTAGGCCTATACTTTTATTCTCTCTCTCTTTTTATTTCTTGTTACTTCATTGTTTCTGTAATCTCGGCTTCATTGAAAATGAGGGCTTCCCTCAATGACCCTCCGAGAATAAATAAAGGTTGAATGAATGAATGAATGAATGAATGAATGAATACTGAGGCATCGGAGGGTCTTTAGTGGGACCAAATGGATCCAGTTTTACAGTGTTTGTTGTGTTTCATTCTCGACATTGCAGCCGATATATGACACAGAATATTCAGCCATTCAGTCGGTTAATTTTTGTATGAGCCAGCGGGTAGTTTGCATGGCCACTAACTCAATCCAGCTGTTGTCTACTTCAGACTCTAATGCTTCTGTCATTCTGTCCAGCTCATCAGAATAGTTTATATGAACAGATACAACCACATGGTTTTACTTTCACTGAGTTCAGCCTGTAGGCTCCATTTTATCTCAAGAGGAAATGCAAAGCCTAGAATAATGAGGAAAATGTTGATTGGTATCCTTGTGAAAACAAGGCGCATACTATTGACCTTGGTGTTGGGGGAGGAAAAGGAGCATACCATTGATTTTGGAGACAGAGGAGGAAGAGGAGCATACCATTGATTTTGGTGACGGGGGAGGTGTAGTCAATCTGATTTATAGCTTTGAGAAACTCTGAAGGTAGAGACTCCTGGGGGGAAGAACATTAAAGCTACTGAAGTAAGATTAACACTGAACAGATTAACACACCAGTAGAGCTACTGGAGTTAGATTAACACTGAACAGATTAACAGGTAGAGCTGCTGGAGTTAGATTAACACTGAGCAGATTAACACTGAACACTGAACTGAACGCTCTTCTCCTCTGCATGCAGATATACTGTATGCTCTAGACACACTCATCCGATTGGTTAAGGGTCAAGCTCAGGTGAGGTTGAGTTCCAGGTGAGGTCAGAAGAGCAGGGAGACGCACCTGTGGTGTGAGCTGTGTGAAGGTGACGTACGGCGTAGCATTGGACAGAACCACTTTACTGCGGACCTCAGTTCCGTTCTGCAGAACCACACCCTGGGCTCGACCATCGGATCCCACTAGAACCTTATCAACACTCTGATAGACAAAGACAGCAGATGGTAATGTGATACTCACTCACACACAAACACACACACACACTACTAAAACGTCATTCTCACACACACACACTAATGTGATCTGTGAGAGCACTTAACACTATCTAATCCCAAATCTAAACAACCATGTTTAGTCATCTTTGACAACATCATTAGGGTAAGGCCCTATCAAACACACACACACACCACACACCATTAGGGTTAGGCCCTATCAAACACACACACACACACACCATTAGGGTTAGGCCCTATCAAACACAC
>NC_063206.1:4021128-4063628 GCF_017589495.1 Alosa alosa | reverse complement strand
GCTCACACACACACACACACACACACACACACACACACACACACACACACACACACACACAGATCAATCATACAACATTCACTTGAACTTAACGTTAACTTTAACACTTTAAGAGTGCTTTGCACACACACACACACACACACACCTTCATTATGGGGGCAGTAACAAGTTCATAGAAGTCTGGAATGTTCTTCCCCAGTTTCAGCCCTGTGGAGAGAGAAAAGAACCGGATCAGATCAGAACCGCACACACAGGAACCCATTTCACAGCAGAACATTTAAAGATCAGAGCCGCACACACAGGAACCATTTCACCTCGTGAGGAATGAATGCTACACTAGCAGTTTAGTGCTGTGAGTCAGGACTGTGTGTGTGTGTGCAGGGATTAAAGTAAAAAAAAAATCATTTGACTGAACTTTTTTCAGGCCATAAGTCATTCGTTGTTCATATCTACCTATAGAGATAGCACCCCTTTTGCTGTCGCGACCTATTGGTTTTTAATGTACAAAAAGATGCAAACAGCAAAGTAAAGGGAGTATTCACCTTATTCACACGGCGGCCATTGTTTAAACCAAAACGAGGCTACAGGGTACACTTACTACACAATTAATGCCACCTACAGGGGAATGCATAGAACATAACAATCCTATGGTTTGTGTACCCTGTAGCCTCGTTTTAGCCGCCAATGGCCGCCATGTGAATAAGGCGAATTGAGAGAGTGTTCTTGATTGAGATTGAGTTTTCCTGATGAACAAAAATATATTTTAGTACCATCCCTGACCATTGCTGATTAGCCATTGCTGTTCTTTTCTACTGCAGCAATATTGTAGAAAGGCTTTAACTTACACTCTTATTTAATTACTTTAGGCCAAAAGTGTTTAAAGGGGAGATTTTTTTCTTGTTAATATGCAATTCAACACAAGTAAAATCTATAAAATCAAGTTTGCAAGACTTCTAATTTCCTCATCAAAGTAACGAATCAGAACATTCTAGATATTGTTTATATTTCCATTTGTTGCCTCATCCGCATTTAATGAAAACATGGTAATTTTGAGTTTTACAGACAACTCAGTTTTCCAATGAGCAGCAATACTGTGTGTGCTCATGCAGGAGGTCTGCACATGATAACGACAATCTGGAGAGGGCGCTTTTGTCTTCAGCAACAGATTGTATAAGGTTGACAAGAGGTTGCGATTTGGTGAGGGACAGGTCGTGTTGCGCTATGAAAGAACATGCGTAGCCTACTTTCTGAGCGCAAAAACGTTCAGCCATAAATAAACGTAGCCTACCTCTGTCGTGGTGGCTAGTTGCACCAGGTAGGGAAGATGTCCTGAAGTGCACGAACGTTAACCTTATGGTGGTCTTCTGATTGGTGCCGTGCTAAAACGTTTTCCTATTGCATCCATAAACAATTTTCTTGCAGCAAACCGCGCAAAAGCAAACCCCCTGGCACTTTCATTTCTTTACACCATGGCTTGCTCGTTCTCCCCCGTTTCCAACAGCCGCCCATCTCATAAAGAAGAACTGGAACCTCATTGAATGTGACCCAGCCCTACGGGAAATATTCACTGAACCCCCTGGGATTAGTTTTAGAAGGGCCCCTACTATTAAAGACAAATTAGTGAAAAGTCACCTCCCTGCTCCAAAACGTGAAACTTGGCTTCGCCAACCCAAGGGAAACTTCCCCTGTGGTAATTGCAATTATTGTGAGAATATGGTTAAAACTGACAGATTTATAGATGTTCTCAATAATAACACCTATTCTGTTAATAGTTTCATAAATGGCAATACTACTCACGTGGTCTATCGATTAAAATGTCCTTGTGGTTGTTTCTATGTAGGCCTTACGAAAAGGAGACTAAGAGACAGGGTAGCTGAACATAGGTATGCCGTTCGAACTAGAAATATGAATTACCCAATGGCAAACATTATGCAGAAGCTAATCATGGGAGCGATTCAACATTAAGAGTAATTGGTATTGAATCTTTTCGCCTTGATGCCAGGGGTGGGGACAAAATAAAACGCCTCAAACAGAGGGTGACATACTGGATCTATTCGCTGAGAGCTACTAGCCATCCAGGTCTCAACGAAGATTTTGACCTTTCACCTTTTCTGTAGTTTTTTGTAGCCTATTGTGGGTCTTCAGAACAATGGGTCTGTTTGATATATTGTTGTGTGGAGTACATTTTAGTACATTTTAGAATAACCATGAACTATGACATTTGACATAACATGTTAGGACTTATTTAGTTTTGACATGAAGAATACATCCAGATTTTAGAATTACTGTTGTAATCTTTACCGTGATTTGTGATTTATGGACTTTTTGATACATGTGTGGAGTAGACCTGCACCAAGGTTTTAGAACTACTGTTGACATCTTGATCATGAACTGTAATGTATAACCTATTCATATTTACTGTCTTTTAATGCATGTACGGAATGCGTTTAGAGTTTTTGGAATTGCTATCGTGATCTTGACTATGAATTGTGATACATGGTGTGTTCATATTTGTTCAATTTTGATGTGGAGTTCTTTGTTTGTGAAGAATAATCATTTGGAATGATGTCATTGCTAGTTTCTCAATTGGATTTTCCCAACTGCCCTGTTGCCTTTGATTATTGACCTGCTTGACAAAAATGACTGCCCCTAGTGGCTGAAGAAATGTATAGCAAGTGCCTCATTGGCACACCTGAAACCCATGCTATAATTATGCTCAGACTCTCTGTTCCCAACACCCTGATGAAGGCTGGTGAGCTGACACGCGTTGGTGTTTTTTTTTATGAATTAGCCCTAAATAATAAATGTTAAAAGATTTTTGCATCCTACTGAGTGCCTGGACCTGGAATCTTTTTCCAAACTGATTTATGAACTTTTAACCCATCCAAGAGCACCAGAGGATACAAGGGATACCTGTAGCACTCCAGCTCCCACTTTTGTCTAGCCGCCCATCTCCATTTATTTTTTAACTTTTGACACCTGCCTTCCTTTAGCAACAACGCATCCATGACAGCTAGTGGCCTTGCCAAATAGACGACACAAATGACGCTTAATATGAGGTTCTGGTAGGCCTACTGGTTATGGTTTTGTGCTATAAATTAATAATATTTTATAGCAAAGTTTTAAGTTGACTATTTTAATTGCATGGTTATTTTTTGTCAACATACACTCACAACCTACTGTCGTTAAATGTGAGGCCTAAGCAAAATAGGCTACAAGGCTGTGTGTGCGTCACAAACACGACTGACCCCTTTACTAAACAGTTCGCGATGATGACAATATTATTATTATTTTATGTTAACACGCTCAGTCAAAACCTTCCAAGAAATTGTGAAAACGTTGTACATGTCATAACAGACGGGATAATAAATTGCATAGGCTACGGTTTATATTGCGTCGCTTTACACATAATGTTAGTTGCATTGATTAAAAACTGTAACAATAATAGTAGCCTACATCGGGTGGCATAGCAGGCTATCTGTTTAAGTCATAGGTGACACCAAAAATGAATGACCTCCCCTGACAAGAGTTCGCGATAGTAAGAAATTGTCTACATTGATGCACGGAAAGAACAGCTTACGCTTCTTCTCCGAATTCGCACATAGAGCTCACAATATCATATCCAAAAAAGTTAAACGGATTGGCCAACCTCATCAGCTGTCTCGATTGTGTCACTATAATCCAACTTTTAGACCGTTATTAGTCTTCAACATAAACAAAGCGAAACTCATGACTGACGTAGGCTTCTTCTTGAGCGGTCACTGATTGAGACACAGAAAGTTCTCAAGAACACTATTCGGTCTTTAAACATTTACCATCACACACATTAATTCATCGGATCTGCATCTCAAATATGACATTTCTAAAATCAAATTGACGGAAATCCGTCGTACGACGGAGAACTTTAATCCTTGGTGTGTGTGTGTGTGTGTACGCCCGCGCATGTGTGTGTGTGTGTGTGTGTGCACGCGCATGTGTGTGTGTGTGCATGTGTGTGGTGTGTGTGTGTGTGTGTGCACGCGCATGTGTATGTGTGTGTGTGTGCGCGCGCATGTGTATGTGTGTGTGTGCGCGCGCATGTGTGTGTGTGTGTGTGTGTTTGTAGCGTACCGCTGCGTATGAGCGGCCGTAGAGACTGGAGGGCGGCCAGGCGTCTCCATAGTGACCCCTCGGTGACCCGGGGCACGTCCACCGGTGGCGCATCCAGCAGGGGGTGCACTGCACACGCCAACTTCTCCAGGTGCTGCAGGAAGGACAGGTACTCCTGCAAACACACACACATACACACACACACACACATTAGTATGACTTAGACACACACACTGCACACGCCAACTTCTCTAGGTGCTGCAAAAAGGACAGGTACTCCTGCACACACACACACACACACCTACACACACGCGTACAGACATGCACATAGATGCACATACATGCACAGACACACACACATACAGACATGCACATAGATGCACATACATGCACTCACACACACACACACACACACACATACGCACATACATGCACACACACACACACAGTGTGATTTAAGCCTAATTTATGCTTCTGCGTCAACTGGATGCAGTGGCTATGCCTCGGTGCCATGAACCTTTTTCAGTTCTGTATGTCCAGTGTCTTATGGGGAATTTATTTTTGTTTTAATCATTTATATAACTTTATTTTCTCATGTCATCTGCTCTTTTACACTAGAGGCCTTTTCTCTGTGTGTTCATCCCTGTACCCTAGATGACCTGTCAAAGAGAGTGGGATTTGCCTCATGCTGTGAGCACAGGAGGAAGGTCAGAGGTCATCAGACATCAGATTGTATGTAGATGGTATGTAGAGGTCACAGAATCCGCCGTCTTGGTTTGTATAGAAATGAATAGGCTACGTGACATACACGTGAAAGGACAGAAATAGGTGACTGACTTCCATAGCGTAGGCTACAGTATAGGAAAGAGATACGCGACTTTCTGCTTATCCTGTTTGAAAATGCATGGTATTGGTGACGTTTTCACAAGCGAGGGCGTGTCGAGGTGTATTGCGGAGAGGCTAATGGCCTGACAGTATGAACACAAACGTGCCAGGGACATGAGGCTTGTAGCCTGGACTACTATCACCAGGTCGCCTCTCAAATTGAATTTCCCCTTTTGGGGATCAATAAAGTATCTATCTATTATTATTATTACCCTGGCCTGGCTCAACGGTCTGAGGCTATTTATCTCTCTGAGGACCCTATTGAGTAGTAGGAGCCGGGCGGGGAATGGCAGATTCAGGGCCACCAGAGCAATGGAGTCTCCACTGTAGAGGCGCCTGCACGTAGGCCTTGAGGGATGGAGTGAGGCCTTTGGATACCAGGCAGTGGTGAGCGCCATGCACAAGGCTATATGTTTCTCTTATGATGAATTAACACAGACTCTGGCAGACTTAGTGTCTCGTAGTAATTTATAGCACATCGGCTATCAACACACAGGGCGAGCTGACCAATCACAGTTTGTGCAGTCTGCGTTGCCTAAGTAAGTAAGTATATACTCTTTTGATCCTGTGAGGGAAATTTGGTCTCTGCATTTATTCCAATCCGTGAATTAGTGAAACACACACAGCACACAGTGAACACACAGTGAGGTGAAACACATTAATCCCGGCGCAGTGAGCTGCCTGCAACAACAGCGGCGGCGCTCGGGGAGCAGTAAGGGGTTCGGTGCCTTGCTCAAGTGCACTTCAGCCGCTCCTACTGGTCGGGGTTTGAACCGGCAACCCTCCGGTTACAAGTCCGAAGCCCTAACCAGTAGGCCACACCACCTCCGCCTCAACGCGGAGTTACAATGTTTTGGAGGTGTACGTCAGGCAATGACGTAGGGCTCGGAGGGGCTACGCCGTTGATTCAACGCAGAAGCTTAGATTAGGCTTCTGACACACACACACACACACTGAACACGCCAACTTCTGCAGGTGCTGCAGCAAGCACAGGTACACCTGCACACACACACACACACACACACACACACACACACACACACCACACACACACACACTTAAAGAGTAACCGAAGCACACACACACACAATTTAATACTACTCTCTGTCTCTCTCACACACACACACACACACACCTGAGCATCCTTCTTGCTGAACTTGGAGATCTCTTCCTGGTTCTTGGTGACGTCCGCACCCAGCAGAAGAGAGCGGGGGGGTCGCCCGTCCACCCCCTCCTCCAGCATAGGCGTGAAGGCGTGGGGGTCACGCATGAACACCCGCAACCCATGCTTCTGCAGAGAGAGAGAGAGAGAGAGAGAGAGGGAGAGAGAGAGAGTGTGTGAGAGAGAGAGAGAGAGACCTCAACCCATGCTTCTGCAGAGAGACAGAGAGAGAGAGAGAGAGGGAGAGAGAGAGAGTGTGTGAGAGAGAGAGAGAGGGAGTGTGTGTCAACCCATGCTTCTGCAGAGAGACAGAGAGAGAGAGAGAGAGAGAGAGAGAGAGAATGGGAGAAACCTCAACCCATGCTTCTGAGAAGAGAGAGAGAGAGAGAGAGTGTGTGTGAGAGAGAGAATGGGAGAAACCTCAACCCATGCTTCTGAAGAGAGAGAGAGAAAGTGTGTGAGAGAGAGTGTGTGTGAGAGAGAGACAGAGAATGGGAGAAACCTCAACCTATGCTTCTAAAGACCGACAGAGAGAGAGAGAGAGAGAGAGAGAGAGTGTGTGTGTGTGTGTGTGTGTGTGTGTGTCATTAACTCATGCTCTTTCAGTAGGTGGTTATAGCACAAAAATGGTTGTCCGTATTTATGGTAGCCTTGGACATGTTCATAGACTCTGTGTTAGAGGATTGCAAATTGCTGGACTTAACAAGACAAAATCTAAGTAAATAGCCAAATACTGCTCTGTGTCAGCCATCATAGGCAGTCTGCATGTATAGAGAAGGCGGTGCCATCTCTACCCCTGATAATATGTATTTATCCACTGATTTAGCTGATCATATGTATTTATACACTGATTTAGCTGATAATGTGTATTTATCCTGATTTATCTGTAACGCTGTAAGCACTTGCACAGTGTTTGTGTTGCTGTGTGAGACACAAATGGGCTCTTTATTAATATTTGGAATGCTGTGTTGTTGTAATCAGTATTGGTCATCCCAAATAAATGAATTAAATGTGTGTGAGAGAGAGAAGGGGAAACCCTCAACCTATGCTTCTAAAGACAGACAGAGAGAGAAAAAGAGAGAGTCTGTGTGTGTGTGTGTGTGTGTGTGTGTGTGTGTGGTACCTTTAACTCCAGGTCCTGGTAGATGTGTGGCCTTAATAGACTAAGCAGGTATGAGGCTCTGGAGAAGTGGAATCCTATCAGGAGGAAATACACACACACACACACACACACACACAGGTGAGTTTCATGCTGGTGTGACAGATAGATAGAGAGAGAGATGGAGGAAAGAGGAATTGCTGATCTAGGCCCACATCTGACCCACATTTGACACCAGTCGTACCATAGGACCCACCATAGAACCCGCTGTAGAACCCACCGTAGAACCCAATGACATTTTCATTCTTAAAGAACCGATCTTTTAGGCTCCGCCCCTCAGCTCACTCCTCTTTCTCTTCCTGCGTCCCAACGCTGGGCAGGACCAAGCAGAGCGCCATGGTAACAAGCAGAGCGCCATGGTAACAAGCAGAGCTCCATGGTAACAAGCAGAGCTCCATGGTAACAAGCAGAGCTCCATGGTAACAAGCAGAGCTCCACGTTAAGCAGAGCTCCACGGTAACAAGCAGAGCTCCACGTTAACAAGCAGAGCTCCACGGTAACAAGCAGAGCTCCATGGTAACAAGCAGAGCTCCACGGTAACAAGCAGAGCTCCATGGTAACAAGCAGAGCTCCACGGTAACAAGCTCAATTCTGCTGCTTTTCATCGCAACGCCCAAGCGCAGCAACACAACACATTCTTCCTGCTGCAGCAGTAGACTGCTAATCCAAAGAGTGTCTGCAGATGGTCAAGGTTGAGCCCACAGCTGCCCACAGATATGGTCGAGGTCAAACCCGCAGCTGCCTGAAGTTGTTAACACGACACATGAAACTGTATCTCTTGATAAAGGAAGCTGTCCCAGCACCTCTGTTGATTTCCTAAACTTTCCAGCTGACATTGTGCTTCAGTGCATTCAGGCCCCGACAAGAACCCCCCCCCCCAACTCCGCAGTGATCTGGTGACTGCTGTGAGCTGGTGACTCTAGCCTAACTCTGCTGTGAGCTGTGTCTTTAGCTGATGTCTAGTCTTCACTAGTCAGCTGGTCTTATTCCACATTCTCATAATCATCACTAGTACGCTGGTCCTGTTCCACATTCTCATCACTAATCACTAATACGCTGGTCCTGTTCCACATTCTCATCACTAATCACTAATACGCTGGTCCTGTTCCACGTTCTCATAATCATGACTAGTATGCTGGTCCTGTTCCACATTCTCATCACTAATCACTAATACGCTGGTCCTGTTCCACATTCTCATAATCATCACTAGTATGCTGGTCCTGTTCCACGTTCTCATAATCATCACTAATACGCTGGTCCTGTTCCACGTTCTCTCTCGTCGGTCCTCACCGGGGAAAAGCTCCTCAGTTACGGCGGCTCCACCCAGCACATGTCTTCGCTCCAGAACCGCTGTCTTCAGACCGCCCTTCTGCAGGTACGCAGACTACACACACACACACACACACACACATACATTCAAGCATGCACAGTGGTGCACACAAACAAACAAGCAAACAGACACACACAGTGGCATGCACAGATACACACATGTATACACACAGTTATTTACTTATATATATATATATATATATATATATATATATATATATATATATATATATATATATATATAAAGAATGATGGTGTGTATTCATAATGTATAGCTGATGTATGATTTGATACTCACAGCCACAAGTCCATTGTGTGTCCCATGGTGAGACACAAAAATAATACACAAACAAACAAGCAAACAGACACACACAGTGGCATGCACAGATACACACATGGTACACAATAGTTATTTTACTTATATATATATATATATATATGCTATATATATATATATATATATATATATATATATATATATAAAGAATGATGGTGTATTCATAATGTATATTGATGTATGATTTGATGGCCTACAGCCACAAGTCCATTACAGTCCGCGGTGAGACACAAAATAATATCTTGGCTGCAAATCAATCAATCAGTCAATCAGTATTATCAATCCATTTGATCATCAATGTCATCTTTTTTTGTACAGGGACTATTACACACATATTAACACACCAGCACACTGGGCTTATCAATCTGATTTATTATTACTGATCTCAATACACTGATGATGCCAATCATCGCAGTGTTGTTCCTACAGTGGAGACCAGTAAAACGCTGGTCCTGTTCCACATTCTCATCACTAATCACTAATACGCTGGTCCTGTTCCACGTTCTCATAATCATCACTAGTATGCTGGTCCTGTTCCACGCTCTCATAATCATCACTAGTATGCTGGTCCTGTTCCACGTTCTCATAATCATCACTAGTATGCTGGTCCTGTTCCACGTTCTCATAATCATCACTAGTATGCTGGTCCTGTTCCACATTCTCATCACTAATCACTAATACGCTGGTCCTGTTCCACGTTCTCATAATCATCACTAATACGCTGGTCCTGTTCCACATTCTCATCACTAATCACTAATACGCTGGTCCTGTTCCACGTTCTCATAATCATCACTAGTATGCTGGTCCTGTTCCACATTCTCATCACTAATCACTAATACGCTGGTCCTGTTCCACGCTCTCATAATCATCACTAGTATGCTGGTCCTGTTCCACATTCTCATAATCATCACTAGTATGCTGGTCCTGTTCCACATTCTCATCACTAATCACTAATACGCTGGTCCTGTTCCACGCTCTCATAATCATCACTAGTATGCTGGTCCTGTTCCACGTTCTCATAATCATCACTAGTATGCTGGTCCTGTTCCACATTCTCATCACTAATCACTAATACGCTGGTCCTGTTCCACGCTCTCATAATCATCACTAGTATGCTGGTCCTGTTCCACGTTCTCATAATCATCACTAGTATGCTGGTCCTGTTCCACGCTCTCATAATCATCACTAGTATGCTGGTCCTGTTCCACGTTCTCATAATCATCACTAGTATGCTGGTCCTGTTCCACATTCTCATCACTAATCACTAATACGCTGGTCCTGTTCCACATTCTCATCACTAATCACTAATACGCTGGTCCTGTTCCACGCTCTCATAATCATCACTAGTATGCTGGTCCTGTTCCACGTTCTCATAATCATCACTAGTATGCTGGTCCTGTTCCACATTCTCATCACTAATCACTAATACGCTGGTCCTGTTCCACGTTCTCATAATCATCACTAGTATGCTGGTCCTGTTCCACGCTCTCATAATCATCACTAGTGGCATGCCAGATACACACACATGTATACACAGTTATTTTTACTTATATATATATATATATATATATATATATATATATATATATATATATATATATATATAAAGAATGATGGTGTGTATTCATAATGTATAGCTGATGCATGATTTGATACTCACAGCCACAAGTCCATTGTGTCCTGCGGGTGAGACACAAAATAATATTCATTACAAATCAATCAATCAGTCAATCAGTATTATCAATCCATTGATCATCAATGTCATCTTTTTGTACAGGGACTATTACACACACATTAACACACCAGCACACTGGGCTTATCAATCTGATTATTATCACTGATCTCAATACACTGATGATGCCAATCATCGCAGTGTTGTCTTCACAGTGGAGACCAGTAAAACGACACTATCTGTGACATCTCATCAGATAACGTGGTTGTGTGTGTGTGTGTGTCAAGAAAGTGACGGCCAGGAGATGCAACTCAGTTCAAAGTTCATCGTTGACTCCTCGGGTCCGTGAGTTCATGATACTGTCTCGTGCATGGACATTGTACAACCACAAAGTCGGTTGCTGCAGTATGCTCATGCAAATCGTTCAAAAATAACTTCACGCCGACAAAGTTCTGCAGAAAATCAAATGACCGACCCCCGACTACATCGTTACACAATCTCTTCCAGGCAGTCGGGGTGCGCCTGTTTGCACAGTGATTCGTTTTAGCTCGTGCAGGGGGACAGATCAACAGATCCTACCTCCGCCGATGATCACCGCGTCATACTCGGCACGAGGCGCAGAGCTGTGGGTCGCGCGGGTCACTGTCCCCAGTCCAGCCACCGCGCGCTGGCCGTGTCCTAAACAGACCCGAGCAGCCATGACGAAGTTTGACGTAAGTTTGCTCAGTGCGGAGTTTGGATTCTCTACACTCTCGAGACTCCTCCCCCAGTACAGTGATCCCGGGGAAGAACCGAGGGGCAGAAACGCGTAAAAGCGCTACGGCCAATCAGCAAGTGAAAGACGCGCGAGGGTGGACGGAGCATTGCATGAGTTTTACCGTTTTTCTCAGTGACTTTGGTGCATTTTTCAGATCAGAATTGAATTTCTATAAACTATTTATTCAACTCCACAACATCTAGTCACATCATAGCTAAACACAAATTCTTATTATCTTGAACAAACAATGCAATTGATGCACTTCTGTATCATTGCAACTATTATATTGTTTTTTTATATTGTCTAAATGCGTTATACTGGGTTAATGTTGAGTACTCCATCCCCAAAAAACATGTAGGCATTATTTCATTTCATTAAGGCATTATTTCATTTCATTAAGGCATTATTTCATTGCTTGATTCATTATATGCAAAAGTGTTGAACTAGCTGCCATAATCATATTTCACACATTTATATAAAACTGTCAGGTGAATCTTAACTTTCACTTATGAAGGGGAATGTGAACCCATCCTCTACAACAGCTTAGAGGTGGATCCCATGGGCCTTGAATAGGCAAGCACACACACACAGAACAGAACACACACACACACACAGAACAGAACACATAGAACAGAACAGAACACAGCACACACACACACACAGAACAGAACACACCTCATAACACACACACATAACATAACACATAACACACACACATAACACATAACACACACACATAACACAACACACACACATAACACATAACACATAACACATACACATAACACATACACATAACACATAACACACACACATAAAACAACACATAACACATACACATAACACATAACACATACACATAATGCGTACTGTTGTTACAGCGGGTTATTGTTGGGATGTTTATGGTCCCTCCGTTTGATGTGCTTTTTGCTTTTTGTTGTCACAGCTCTCCCTTGTTTTTCAGGCCTTCAAGCCAAGGCCAAAGTGTAATGGCTACACCTGCACCCAGGGGTACAATGCTATTTAAGGCCAACCTAACCCTGCTTGGAGAGAGGCGTTTAGGATCCGGAGTCGTCCCCATCACCAGGGGTGCAATGCTATTTAGGGCCAACCTAACCCTGCTTGGAGAGAGGCGTTTAGGATCCGGAGTCGTCCCCATCACCAGGGGTGCAATGCTATTTAGGGCCAACCTAACCCTGCTTGGGGAGAGGTGTTTAGGATCCGGAGTCGTCCCCATCACCAGGGGTGCAATGCTATTTAGGGCCAACCTAACCCTGCTTGGGGAGAGGTGTTCAGGATCTGGAGTCGTCCCCATCACCAGGGGTGCAATGCTATTTAGGGCCAACCTAACCCTGCTTGGGGAGAGGTGTTTAGGATCTGGAGTCGTCCCCATCACTTCCGTCCGTCCCGTAGTTAGAGGCCTTTGCCATATCGCTGCTGTCTGGCTACCTGTCCTGAGAACCCACTTGCTTTTTGATTTTCGTTTGAATACCCTAGACTCATTTGTCGTTACTGTAATCTTTAATTTTTGGTAATAAATATATTTTTGTACCCTGCGAGGCAATTCGTGTGCGCCTTCCCTCTTTATGTTACTTTGGTTCGTAACAACTGTATACCAACTTTTCCTTCTTTCTTTCTTTCTTTCTTTCTTTCTTTCCTTCTTTTTCCTTCTTTCATTCACTCTTCTTATGAGAGAATGATAGTTGGTGGGACAGACAGACAGACAGACAGAGAGACAGACAGGCAGGGAGACAGACAGGCAGAGAGACAGGGAGACAGACAGGCAGGGAGACAGACAGGCAGAGAGACAGGGAGACAGACAGGCAGGGAGACAGACAGGCAGAGAGACAGACAGGCAGGAGACAGACAGGCAGAGACAGGAGACAGACAGGCAGGAGACAGACAGGCAGAGAGACAGACAGGCAGAGAGACAGGGAGACAGACAGGCAGGGAGACAGACAGGCAGAGAGACAGGGAGACAGACAGGCAGGGAGACAGACAGGCAGAGAGAGACAGGGAGACAGACAGGCAGAGAGACAGGGAGACAGACAGGCAGGGAGACAGACAGGCAGAGAGACAGGGAGACAGACAGGCAGGGAGACAGACAGGCAGGGAGACAGACAGGCAAGGAGACAGACAGGCAAGACAGACAGGGGAGACAGACAGGCAGGGAGACAGAGAGACAGACAGGCAGAGAGACAGGGAGACAGACAGGCAGGGAGACAGACAGGCAGGGAGACAGACAGGCAGAGAGACAGACAGGCAGGGAGACAGACAGGCAGAGAGACAGGGAGACACAGACAAACAGATAGATAGACAGACAGACACACAGACAGCTAAACGGACAGACACATTCTGGGAATAATAGTTGGTGGGACAGACAGGCAGGGAGACAGACAGGCAGAGAGACAGGGAGACAGACAGGCAGGGAGAAAGACAGGGAGGCAGGGTTTGACAGACAGCCAGAGAGACGGACATACAGACAGACAGACAAACGCAAATGCATTTAGAACTGAATAGCATATAGCAGAGCCTTTCAACTTCCCTACATCAACATACATCACTTTATTAAGCTACGAATAGGCTCAAAACCTTTATAATTGTAAAGCAAGGTGATTAAAAAGGACTTTGTGCAATCAGTGCATTGCTCTTCTTTCAGTCGCTGCCCGCTTGTGAGGACAAAGTCTAGTCGATTACCGAGATCTCATCCTTCTGCGTCCATTGACAGTAGCTTGTGTCACATTCTATATGTAAAGCTATATGCTATATGCTATTCAGTTCTAAATCCATATTCCAGTCAAATCCCAAATGGAAATGTACACAAATAGGTTGTTGTTAGGTTCCCTTTAGGATGGTTAAAGAGTGTGAGATGTTCTCATCACAGCAAAGGTTGGCTACCGTGTGGAGCCTATAATATAACATTATTACAAATATATATAAATATATATTAAAATATAACAAAAATAACATTATTTCATGGTCAAGTTTTCTGTTTTGTTCTCCGATGTAACGTTAGTATAGTTAGGAAAAGAAAAATGTGTGTCCAAACAGTGTACAATAACAGAACAATCAAATTCAACAGTGAATGTAACATAACTGACATGAAGGTGCAAATACCAGCCTAACTGACTGGATGGACCAAATTCAGAGAACAACCAAACCCCACATCTTTCTGCACATACACACTCTGTCCACTGGGTGTCACTGTAGTCTACAACAGCAAAGCCATGAATCAGCATTTAATTGTAGTCAGTCTCTCTCTCTCTCTCTCGCTCTCTTTCTCTCTCTCTCTCTCTCTCTCTCTCTCTCTCTCCCTCTGTGTGTGTGTGTGTGTATGTCTTTGAAAGCTTTAAGTGACTATAAGTGTGTGTCTTAAGGAGGCGGAGTGTTTGTGAGTGCTGTTTAATCAAATGATCTGAGGAATGGGAAAGCTGAATTCAGAGAGAAACAGACGTCTGGTTTGTATCATATTTATGTATCGTTACGCTACTGCACTGGCGCTTCTACGTTCTCCCTCATTCTGAGTGGCTTTGCATAAAAGAGTCAGCTAAATGAATACATACAAATGTAACGGAATCTGAAACTAAACACGTCGTAATGTATAAATAAGTATATAAATGCATTACTTATACTTACTTATATATACTATATGTATAAATACTCTTTTGATCCTGTGAGGGAAATTTGGTCTCTGCATTTATCCCAATCCGTGAATTAGTGAAACACACACAGCACTCAGTGTACACAGGTGAGATTGAAGCACACACACTAATCCCAAGAAAGTGAGCTGCCTGCAACAACAGCGGTGATTTCGGGGAGCAGTGAGGGGTTAGGTGCCTTGCTCAATGGCACTTCAGCCATGCCTACTGGTCGGGGTTTGAACCGGCAACCCTCCAGTTACAGGTCCGAAGTGCTAACCAGTAGGCCATAGCTGCCCTCAAAACATGTACAATAAAAAGAACAATAAAGTTCAAAAGTGAATTCAACCAAAGACAGTGCAAAAAAACACATGATAAAAAAAAAAACAAGAATGAACAAAAGACTTAGGACAGGAAAAGTGCAAGTAAATAAAAGCAATACAAATTGGCATGTCCTAGCTGCATGTGCTGTGTGTGTGTGTGTGTGTGTGTGTGAGTGAGCAGTGCTGTGCAGCATGATGCAGTGTGTGTGTGTGTGTGTGTGTGTGCGTGCCTGTGTGTGTGTGTGTGTGTGTGTGTGTGTGGACACCATGTCTCTCTCGCATTGTTCTTTTATCTTTTTAACAAGCAATAGAAAGCAATAGAATGCAATAGAAAGCAATAGAATGCAATAGAAGTGCCTATTCAACAAAATCAGTATGGACAAAGAGAATTCAATGCTACACAACAATCGCTTACTCAAATGTAGCTGGTATACCCAGATAAGCACATTGAAACAGAAGTTCAATGATTTTTACAAAGATTTTTTTTAAAATGACACTTTTGCCACTGCTGCCTTGGCTTAGTTGGCTATCGTGCTTGACCAATCAATATGTAAGTATTTCAGTCATGGTTCATATGTGCCGGGAAAAGACCCTGTGGGAGTAGGGTAGGAGCTACAATAGTTATAGGAACTGTGGTCAAAGGAACTACAATCGCCTCCAGTTCCATGTAATGCGAATGCACAAAAAAAGGTGTACCGGTAGTTTTTCAAAAGGTTCCAGGAACTGCAAAAAGTCTCTCTAGTGTGAAAAACTGCTTGAGAGAAAGAGTATGTGTACTGTATGTGCACGTGTGCGTGAGTGTGTGTGTCTATGCTTGTGTGTATGTGTGAGTGTGGGTGAGTATGCGTGTGTGTGTGTGTGTGTGTGTGTTTATGTTTTTGTGTATGTGTGAGTGTGGGTGAATATGTGTGTGTGTGTGTGTGTGTGTGTGTGTGTGTGTGTGTGTGTGTCTATGTTTGTGTGTATGTGTGAGTGTGGGTGAGTATGTGTGTGTGTGTGTGTGTGTGTGTGTCTATGTTTGTGTTTGTACTGTATGTGTGAGTGTGGGTGAGTATGCGTGTGTGTGTGTGTGTGTGTGTTTATGTTTTTGTGTATGTGTGAGTGTGGGTGAATATGTGTGTGTGTGTGTGTCTATGTTTGTGTGTATGTGTGAGTGTGGGTGAGTATGTGTGTGTGTGTGTGTGTCTATGTTTGTGTGTATGTGTAGGTGTGTGTGTGTGTGTGTGTGTGTCTATGTTTGTGTATGTGTGAGTGTGGGTGAGTATGTGTGTGTGTGTGTGTGTGTGTGTGTGTGTCTATGTTTGTGTGTATGTGTGAGTGTGTGTGAGTATGTGTGTGTGTGTGTGTGTGTGTGTGTGTGTGTGTCTATGTTTGTGTGTGTATGTGTGAGTGTGTGTGGTATGTGTGTGTGTGTGTGTGTGTGTGTGTGTGTGTGTGTGTGTGTGTGTGTGTGTGTGTCTATGTTTGTGTGTATGTGTGGGTGTGTGTGTGTGTGTGTGTGTGTGTGTGTGTGTCTGTGTGTGTGTGAGTGAGTGAGTCTGTGTGTGTGTGTGATTATCATAGCTCCCATTCTGCTTATGCTGTGAAAAGTAACCCCTGAAGTTTGCATTGATTTGGTTGCCCCGTGAGACCGCATCATGGTGCTCCTAATGCTCATCTTAGGTTTCCTACGGCAACCACAGAGCCTCTTGCACCCAAAGTTGCTGTTGTGTGTGTGTTTGTGTGTTTATTTGGCCATGTTAATGCTTCTGTGTGTGTGTGTGTGTGTGTGTGTGTGTGTGTGTGTGTGTGTGTGTGTGTGTGTGTGTGTGTGTGTGTGTTACACTCTGTCATGGTTTCTTGGCTTTGTGATGTTCAGGCTAACTCAATCATGGTCAGCAGCATGTCATGTGTGTGTCTGAGTGTGTGAGTGGGTGAGTGTGTGTGTGTGTGTGTGTGTGTGTGTGTGTGTGTGTGTGTGTGTGTGTGTGTGTGTGTGTGTTACACTCTGTCATGGTTTCTTGGCTTTTTGTAAGAAAGGGATGTACACATGCAGTCAGGCCTAACTCAATCATGGTCAGCAGCATGTCTGAGTGTGTGAGTGAGTGTGTGTGTGTGTGTGTGTGTGTGTGTGTGTGTGTGTGTGTTGGTCTGTAATACCCACAGGCAGTTCTAACTCAATCATGGTCAGCAGCATGTCTGAGTGTGTGAGTGAGTGTGAGTGAGTGTGTGTGTGTGTGTGTGTGTATGTGTGTGTGTGTGTGTGTGTGAGTGTGTGTGTGTGTGTGTGTGTGTGTGTGTGTGTGGGGTAGGTGTGTGTGTGTGTGTGTGTGTGTGTTGGTCTGTCATGGTTTCTTGGCTTGCTGTAAGGAAGCGGTGTACCCACACAGGCAGTTCTAACTCAATCATGGCCGGCACCGTCAGGCTTGCTAGGTCTGCAGAAATTCAACACCAGTGTGGACCTTCAATGAGAAATCACATTACTGAACACACACACACACACACACACAGAAGTCAAACAGGCCTGAAACATCTAATATACACACACATCCAACACTGAACTTCTCTATTGCCACTTCAGCCTCTTAGCCAGTTAGTTAGAGCTTTCACACACACACACACACACAGACACACAAACACACACACAGAAGTCAAACGGGCCTGAAACATCTAAGAGTGTACAGAACTTCTCTATTGCCACTTCAGCCTCTTAGCCAGTTAAAGCTTTCACACACAGATCTAACACACACACACACTGGCCATGGGATGCCTATAAATGTATAAGATATGAAATAGGTTAAAAACAATTGTGTCCAGGAATATGAGGTATATAAGGTGTATGAGTTGCCATTGTTTGGCTGTATGGCGATCTAATCTGCATTTAAATTGAAGAGCAATTTACCGCCGCATTCTAGACCATCTGTCGTGGTTTCAACAAGCTAGGAGACCCGTTAGGAGGGAGTTACAGTAGTATATGTATCTATGGTTACAGTAGTCTAGACAATCACGGCCTGATTTTTCTTATATTGAAAAGAGTGAAGCAGCACAACCAAGCAACAAAGTTAGAACTGGTCATCAATCATGACACTCAAGGATAGAACTGGTCATCAGCGCTTTTACGGCTATCTCAGGATATTCTGCTTTGGTTTTCATCCAAAAACCCGCCAGAGAGGTTTCCTTATACACACTCTTAAGACCACCGTCATTTGCAATTTCGATCAACTGCTCTTCCTCCTGCGCTGACAAGTTAGGACTATTTCGGGATATTGACAAATGGGTTGCGGACCCACTCATTGGTTTGCCGTGGATCTTTGGAGGATGGGAAGTAACGCTCAAACTCATTTAAAAGCGCAACAAGGTGATCGCACACCAGCTGCGAGAGAAAGGGCCCTGTCTCAGTCTCTCCCAAAACCCCCACTACTGTTTTGAACATATCAAATACATCAATCATGACTCTCAAGGTTAGAACTGGTCATCAATCATGACACTCACTTTTCTTGCAACCTTGGTAGAGTTAAGGAGCACATTTTGATGCTGATATAGTTTGCTTGGCTGGGAAGAGGTCTAGTTGGAGGTGATGTTCCCTCAGCCATGTTGACATGTCAGAGAAACAATCTGCATCCTTGCCAAGACCTTGGGCTCATCAGGCAGGAATGACAGATAGAATTGGGTATCATCTTTATAGCAGTAATATGAGAAGCCATGCAAACTGATAATCGGGCCCAGCATTGTGGTGTGTATGGTAAAGAGACGGGGCCCCAGCACTGAGCCTTGGGGCACACCAATGGCAAGGCAGGTGAGATGGTCCTAGCCAAGATACATTGAACAATTGCCTAGTGAGGTAGGATTCAAACCAGAAGTGTGTTTTCCCTGTGATGCCCATGTTTGAGAGTATGGATAGTGGGTTGACCATGTCGAAAGCAGCTGATAAGTTGAGCAAGATGAGTACCTAGGGTGGAGCTGCTGCTCTGGCTATCAGGGTTGTGCAAAATTCGAATTGCAATTCTGCTTCCTGTTTGCTACCTCAATTGAAATGCAAGTGAAATTCAAGAATTTAATTGGAATTTAAGAGCCAGTTTCAATTCAATTCTGGAATTTTGCACAAGCCTGCTGGCTATACCTTGAAGGCTTCTGTCACAGAAAACAGAGCCATTTCACCTTTAAAGCCAGATTGATAAGGAGGTCGCTCCGTGAGAGGAATTGTGACCTGTTTTGGAAACTGCACTTGCAATAACCTTACAGAGGAATGGGAGAAGCAAGATCGACCGATAGTTCTCTAATTGAATGAGATTAGGAGAAGGTTTTTTTTGCAGTGGTGCTAACGGAAACAGTTAAAGTGTGACAGGAAACACCACAAACCAGTGAAGCATTAATAACATGTGTGATTGCCGGAGTGATGTAGGAGATAAGGATTGGGGGAGGTTGGTTGGTATAACGTCCAGTTAGACAGTTAGGAGTTTAAACACCTCACTCTCAGTAAGAGGGGTGAATGAAGGAATAAACCGGCAGACTGAGGACATGCATTACTGCGGCATGTTGGAGCGCCCTTGAACAGGGCAGACAGGTCATGATGGTTTAGAGAACTGACCACTGATAGCCACCAATTTGTCGATGAAAAACTGAAGCAAAGATGTCAGCTGTGAGGTAGGTAGCCAGGGATGGATTACTGCACGGGCCTACCGGGCCCAGGCCCAGGGGCCCAAGGGGTCAGGGGGCCCTGAAGCCCAAGCCTTTGCATGGAATCATTGCCTCAATATCAACAAATCAGGATGTAGGCTATGAATCTGATTGAATTTAGTATTGGCCATCCCCAAAATGCACCAGAATACAGGAAATCACATCAAACAAATTAAAACATTTCTGGGGGAGGACCCCCAAACCCCCCCTCCCACATATCAGACAATTAGTGGGGGGCCCTTAATACATCTGGGCCCAGGGGCCTGAAAGTTCATAATCCGCCCATGTTGGTAGCTCCACCAGGGGTTTTCAACTGATTGTGGTCCCAGACACCACCACTCGAACTAAGGAAGCAAGCTGACCACCTAAAAACAGTGATTCCAGGGACCGCCAGCGATGCCTTCACTGACCACCAGGGGGCCTCAGACTGCTGCTCTATCAATTTCTTGACTAAATAGTTTCTTCATATTGAGTCAGAATGCAAGATGTATGTTCACAATGAGAAGTCATGCACTTTTTCTTGAATTGACACTGATAACAGATTAGATTAGATGGATACTTTATTGACTGACATTGATGATACTTTATTGACTGACATTGATAACAGATTAGATGAGATTTATTCATCCCAAGAGAAATTCAGGCACTTTAGGCAGCCTTGTGTGCTGTGTGAGAGCTTTGGACTTTTTGTTGCCTATGTGTGTATGCCTGCATGTCTATTCTTTCTCTCTCTGTCCCACTGTCTCTCTTTGTCTCTCTCTGTGTGTGTGTGTGTGTGTGTGTTCAGTTTTTGACTGAAAGAGAAAGATTGGGCAGCCATCTTAGCTGTCTGACTCGGTGTGGTGTCCCATGCGACCACTAGAGGGAGCAGCTGGTTCATGTGAGGGGGAGTAATGGCTGCCGCTGAGACAGTGCTTCACCTTTCAAACTACGCTAACCTACTGCCAGCTATTCAGACTGCAGGTCTTTCTGAACAGTTCTGTGTGTGTGTGTGTGTGTGTGTGTGTGTGTGTGTGCGCATGCGCTTCTGAGATGTCTCTGAAGTTAAACATGAGCTCACGGTCATGGACCTCTTTTGCCATCTGTTGACTTCACTCACAAACACATGCGTGTGCGCACACACACACACACACACACACACTCCAGTAAGACACAGAGAGGCAAGAGGGGCACTGTAAATGCCAACCACTGTAGCCAACAGGTGTGCCCTCTTTCTCTCTCACTCACTCACTTACATACACACACACACACACACACCTACATACAGTACATACATACACACACACACCAAACCCACACAAACACACACACATACACTTTACACACGCACCCACCATGCACACATAGATCACAAACACACATACAGCAGATATGCATGCGCAGACACAAACACACACACACACATAGCAGATATGCGTGCGTGGACCCACACACACACACACACACATACACCTTACACACGCACCCACCATGCACACATAGACCACAAACACACATAGCAGATGTGCGTGCGCGGACACACACACACACACACATACACCTTACACACGCACCCACCATGCACACATACAGTAGACCACAAACACACATAGCAGATATGCGTGCGCGGACACACACACACACACACACACACACACACAGTATGGACCACATGCCCATATTTGTGGGAGATCCTTGAAGAACACAATGCAGGATGCAGGGATCACAGGTCAGAGGTCAAAGCACATCAGAGATCTGATTGGCTCACAGCACCACAGCTAAGGGTGTAAGAGATCCAATTGGTTATAATGGCAGAGTGCAGGGCAAAAGTGATGTGATAGGCTGAAACATACTGAACCTCATTTGTTGTCTTCCTTCACACTAACACACAAACACACACACACTTTTGAGACAGTTCACATCAGTGAAGTGAGTGGTCAGGCAGAGAGGGGGCTTCAGGGTCTAAGGTCCAGAGGTCGGAGCTGTGTGTCTATGGTGCTTATCTATGATAAGAGCTGTGTGTGCAGGGAGAGAAGCAGTCCAAAGACCACAGGACAGTCACACACACACACACACACACACACACACCATCCTCCCCCCACGCCCCACACACACACTCATACTGTACATATACAAATGCCCCACTCCTCACCCTCAACACACACACACACAGACATAGGCCTATACCCCACACACACACAGCAAACACGTGCTGGTTACACATATGTGTGTCTCTTATTCTGATAAAATCAGTGACTTTGAGCAAGCCATAACATTCCAGAATGCAGGTTTCACACACACACACACACGTGTTTTCATCATTATATTTGTCTTATATGGTACCTCCCTGAAATGAGTTGTGCAAGATGGAATCCTTGCAGGGGTCTGACATCCACCGCAGCAGAGTTTGACATGTCACTCTTTCACACACACACACACACACACACTCACTCACTCACAAACACACTCACTCACTGGCTCAATCATTCACACAGACACACACCCATAGTCCCTTACTCACTCAAACACACATTCACTCAGGGGCAGCCGTGGCCTACTGGTTAGTGCTTCGGACTTGTAACCGGAGGGTTGCCGGTTCGAGCCCCGACCAGTAGGCACGGCTGAAGTGCCCTTGAGCAAGGCACCTAACCCCTCACTGCTCTGAGCACCGCTGTTGTTGCAGGCAGCTCACTGTGCCGGGATTAGTGTGTGCTTCACCTCACTGTGTGCTGAGTGTGTTTCACTAATTCACGGATTGGGATAAATGCAGAGACCAAATTTCCCTTACAGGATCAAAAGAGTATATATACTTTTGCGCACACACACACACACACCACTGGGTATCGGGGCTGTATGTCTTGTAGTGATAAGGTGAGCCTAGCAAGAGCAGTCTGATCTCTGCTCATTTACTGGCATGGAGATGGGAGAGTTTTTAAGAAGGCTACATAGCTTTATAGGTGCAATGCATTAGAGATGGGAGTTTTTTAAGAAGGCTACATAGCCAATGCTTTATAGGTGCAGTCAGCGGTTATCCATTAGAGATGGGAGAGTTTTTAAGAAGGCTACATAGCCAATGCTTTATAGGTGCAGTCAGCGGTTATCCATTAGAGATGGGAGAGTTTTTAAGAAGGCTACATAGCCAATGCTTTATAGGTGCAGTCAGCGGTTATCCCATTTCACAAGATGTCACCACTGTGTAAACCAACTTCCTCTGGAACAGCACAGTCCGGGAGAGACAGATATGGGAAGATGTTTTACTCTGCCAATTATTAAGGCATCATTAACATGAATGAGGCCAGACACTCTGAAATGGGCTTATTGTGCATTACCTCACATTTGTTTATGTTTATATTGGAAGTTTTTAGCAGATGAGTTTGTCCAAAACAATGTACATTATATTTTTGTCAAGGACAAAAGAAAACAAAATACACCAGAGAGGTATTCCTAGAGAAACAGTGTGCACAGTGTTTTGATTTTGTTTAGGGGACAGGCTGCCCGAGATATCTGAATGAATCCTGAATGACCACGCCTAACCTAATTCCTGGAAGTAGGAAAACTGGTGGGCCATGAGGAGTGCTGCTGCTGCTGCTGGAAATAAGTGGAGACCTTGAACCAATCAGCATAGGTAGCCTAGCATGAGATCAGACATGAAGTGAGCATCAGTTTCGAAGTTACGAAACACCACACCCACCTCCCCCGCTATTTACTTACGCCTGGTTCCCCTTCTTGGTTAGGAGGAAGGATGAAATGTTAGTGACTGATTGCTGCTGGGAACATAGACAGTAAAAGAAAGGCTGGGAAGGAAAAAAATATCGGCCGGAAGCGATGTTTGATTGACATGTGCGATAACCTATCCACGGAGTTACAACTGCAACGTATGAAGACTTAGCCTCCACTTTTGAGCCAATGGGCTTAAGGGAGCCGGAGTGGGGGCGGTGTCTCGTGTCCCACTGCGGCCTTCCGTCTCGAGCGCGGAGCGTGGAAGTCGTTCCCTCCCGGTTACTGGAGGCGGGAGAGGAGAGGAATTAAATCGTAAACAACCGGTGTTGTAATGACACCGCTAAATCAGACCTAAAACAAACTAATTCGGCCCGCCATTTCGCTATCTGCCAGAAAGACTGTTAATCTGGTGCCTAATGGAAGCAGATGGGTTCGTGAGAAGACGGCGGATGACAGCAGAGCCAGGAGGCGGGGAACCCGGTGTAGCGGGAGCTTCAGCCGAGGCGGAGATCCGATGGCTCGGCAGCAGGTTCCTGGGGGTTTCCGAGGGCTTTGTTGGAAGTTTGTCACCGCGGATAGGAGGCGAAAGTGAGATACAGACTGTGCAGATCCATGGATCCACTGACAGCGTGGACTCTTCGGAACCGGACTATGAGGGGTTGCCCCAGAGCGCGTCCACCAGCACCCACATGTTAGCGGGGTCTGTGGCAGGAATTATGGAACACTGCTTGATGTTTCCCATAGACTGTGTGAAGGTAACTTTGCGTAAAGATCTGGAGTGTTTGTGTGTGTGTGTGTGTGTGTAAAGTGATTTCCTCGTCTTCTCATGTTTGCCGTACAGGGTCAGTGAACTGACATCAGTTATGAACTATCGTTAGCTTGCGCAGTCGGACGGCTAGTTTGATATGTCGCTTGGCAAGGTCGAAGTCACTCCTGGCTAATGCTAGCTGCTAAGCTAACTCCAGATAATTGCTAGCTGCAGTGTTATTTAATGTCGACTGTCGCGTTTGATAACCAGCGAGACACAAGGTTATTGCGTACTGTCAGGCCTACATACTGTTAGATAATTTAGGCGCGGAGTTCTTACCCATCCCTGCTACCTTGAATTATATCACCTCATAACATACTGAACTTTAACCTTAGGAAAGTAAGGTTAGCCAACACTAGTTGGCCAGGGCAATGGTAATGGTGCAAGCAAGTTTGGTAAACTTGGGAAGTTGGCTTTCTAGCAGTGAGATACTTGTGAATGGTGAGAATATGACAGCTAGACCATGTGTTGATGAGTGAACATACAAGGATGTCGTAGACCGTTATTTGACCTTAGTTCATACTAATTCGTTATTTATACACTCTTAGCTGGATGGCTAACCAACTAATCCAGTCGGACTCTTCTAGCTGGTCAACCCCCGACGGAAGGAGGCCACACTAGGTCATGTTCGTGGGCATGGGATGTTAGTGGGGTACTTCCGCCAGCCATTCAGGTTCGGCATCCCGTTGAGGAACCTCGCAACCTTTCTGCTTTGGGGGGCCCCGGCAGCCTTTTGCGTCGGAACTACCCGTTTCATGGGCGGATTTTAGTCACGTGCCCAAACCTCCGAGCGCGAGGAATCATATAACCCAGTGACGTCTATAACCTATCGAATGAAAATGTGGATTCGGCTCATCTTAGGTCTCGTTTTCTTAGAAATGAATGCATGTCAAATGCAGAGGTTTGTGGAAATGACTAACGTTAACGTCAAATCCAGCGCTTTCCAGCAGTCTCTTAGTGCATTATGTATGCGGTCGCTAGTTTGCAGTTCATCCACTGTTCGCCTGTTCTGGATGGCCAAATCGTACCATATTAGCCACCAAGCAAGATTGCTTAAATGAACACGTGTTGGTCTTTTTCCTGCTGGGAAGAGTTGGTCACATGATGAACAACGCTCGTGTTGACATCCAGCGGGAGGCCGCGCAGGCGCAGAAGGCCGTGTGACATTACATTACCTACATCCGCGGGGAGCTGTTGACTTGTCCGTCTCCGGGAGTGCGTCGCTGCAGCTGTGCTGCCTGTTCGCCCAGCGGGAGCGCGTCTCTTCTGCTCGGGGAACGGATCCTGCAGCAGCCCTCTCTTGGCTAATAAGCAGTTAGAACTATTTACTGAAAACACAACAGAGGATTACTACCAAACCCATCTAGTGTAGGCCCACATCAAGCATGGCACGTGTGTGTCTGTGTGTGTGTGTGTATGTAGTGTCTTGTCTCGGAGTGTTTTCATGCTTAACCCTCTGGTTGTTCAAGGATTTTCAGTAGACAGGCTGACAAGTGCACATGTGTCAGGGGTACGTCTGTGTTTGCTTCTGTCTGAGGGCGTGCCAGTGTTTTGAGAGTAGAGTAGAGACAGGTGTGTGTGTGTGTGTGGAGGGTCCGTCAGCTGTACCAGGCAGGGAGAAGAGCAGGTTCCCTTTGACAGACTCCCCATTCATGTCACACACACAAGTCATTTGGAGAAAGTGTGTGTGTGTGTGTGTGTGTGTGTGCGCGCTCTCCCACTATCTGACCGCTCTAGCCTGATGCTGAGGCTTCAGAGAAGACTTTCACACACTACCCCTGTCATTGGTGGTCCTAGCTCTGATGACGCCTTGGGCGACTCCCCCCTGCCCACTACACACACACACACATACACATTTGTTGTCGTCACACTTTATTGAGCACAGAACATTTAATCTAATCAATAATGTGAACTTGCAATTGTTTTGTTGCAAACACAATATCAGGTAAGACTGCATGATTTGAGGAGAATATCTCATTGCGATGTTTCTGACAGATATTGCGATCTGCAATATGATTTTTGAATGTCAATGAATTGATTCAGTTCAATAAGCTGCTGTTTAGTTACTTGTGATTGGTGAGCGTGCCTGGTGCGTGGGAAGCACAGCTCGCCTGATTGGCTGAAGCTGCCGTTCAGTTACTTGTGATTGGTGCGCATGCCTGGTGCGTGGGAAGCACAGCTCGCCTGATTGGCTGAAGCTGCCGTTCAGTTACTTGTGATTGGTGAGCATGCCTGGTGCGTGGGAGCCACAGCGCTCCTGATTGGCTGTGCTTCATGCACACTGTGCGCCCTCACCAATCAGAAGTGGCACAGCCAAGGAGAAGGACATGAATATAGAATTCATTAATGTGGCAAGAGTTATCGTCCACGATTATTTTGTAGCTTCTTTTTTGATTGGTTCATATTGGTTCATATTCACTTTGGTGTGCAGATTTGGCTAAACCAATTCACTTTGGTGTGTGCAGATTATTTTTTGTATTACTGAAATGTGCTTTATTTTGGAAGAAGCAATTGGTGGTGTGATCTACGTTATCCAGCTAATTACAATAGCGAGAAATTGCAATATGAACCAAGGCAATTACACAATCACAGTTAACAATCCCCCCCACCCCGCCACCCCCCTCCACACACTCTCACACACACACACACACACACACACACACACACACACACACACACACTCACACACCTCGGCAGCAAGCAGACGTGCCTGCTCAAAATAGGGTTGACCACTCCTCACACAGTGACGGAATAGGATTGACTGGACGTGCAAGTTAGGGATAGAAAACTGGTTGGTGCAAATGAAAGCTGCTGGATTAACAGTTTTACACAAACACACAGAACCGTCTGTAAGGAGTGACTCACTTGATGGGTAAAAGAGATAAAATCTCAAACACAGGAATGGCCCATAAAAACTTACACATGCGGCATAAGTGCCTCAGCAGGCATAATCCCCTCAAGAGTGCCCTGGCACAACACACACATGCCATTCACAGGGTTCATCTGTGTGTGTGTGTGTGTGTGTGTGTGTGTGTGTGTGTGTGTGTGTGCGTGCGCGCGCATGTATATGTCTGTGTGCTATACTGCACTGCCCATGTCCCATGCGTGCGCGTGCTTGTGTGTGTGTGTTAGAGTGCGGATCGGGCTGCAAATTTCTGTCCGAACCCGACAGGCATTTTCATTTTTATGTCCGAACCCGACCCGAGCCCGACGCATATGATGCCTCAGTTGAGAAAAGATCTGGCCACAGTTCTTCCAGAACTTTGTGCCAAGTAAAAGCGTTATCAGTTTGTGTGAATGAAACGAAGCGTAGGCCATAGTGTGACATGCGTAAAACCAATGGTGTAGAGATGACGCCAGGTTTTTTTTTTTAAGTGAGCCACGTTTGCATGTAGGCAATTTATATTCACTATACTTGGGCCTACTAAAATAAATATTATTTTATTGCATTTGTATTGGTTGTTTAGAGTAAAAAAAACAATCGGTCGGTATTAACGCAAGTTTACAACCGGCAAGTCAGTCGGACTAAAAGGGTGAAAAAATAAATATTTGGGTCGGTTCTAAATTGACAGGGTCGATGGCCCGGTCCGATCCATATGCAGCATCGACGTTAATTGGGGCAACTCGAGGAAATCATCATCCAGTTGAACGAGACGACCTTATAGCCTACGTCTTTACCACAGTATGCAACGCAAATAATCTTAAAATCTCCTGATAGGCTAACAACTTTTTTTTAACGTCATGCACCCAAGACTGTGCTTATGTGCGAAATGTGCATAAACATTTGTTTATGTAGTCGTGACAACGCGTGTGCATTTCAGGCGGCATATGCCTGAAATGCGTTGTCACGATAAACAAATCTTGCACACAGGAAGAAAGCTATTAGGTATTTTTTACATTTTACTTTATTCTCAAAAAATAAACGTTTGCATCATGTGAAGCAGACCTGTTGGATACCCAACATAATAAGGACTTTTAAATGTAAAGATTCCAATGCATATCGCCCCCATGTGTCCGAACCGAACCCGACTATAATTTCTAAATATTTGTCCGAACCCGACCCGACCTGTCGGGTCCCGTCGGGCTCGGGTCGGGTAGCCACACTCTAGTGTGTGTGTGTGTGTGCGTGCGCATGTGCCATGCATATGTCCGTGTACTATACTGCACTGGCCATGTCCCGTGTGTGTGCACGTGCACGCACGTACGTGTGTATGCATATGTCTGTGTACTATACTGCTCTGGCCATGTCCCATGCGTGCGCATGCTTGTGTGTGTGCGTGCCGTGTGTGTGTGTGCATGTGCCATGCATATGTCTGTACTATACTGCTCTGGCCATGTCCCGTGCGTGTGTGTGTGTGTGTGTGTGTGTGTGTGTGTGTGCGTGTGCGCACACGCACGTGTGTATGCATCTGTCTGTGTATTATACTGCTCTGGCCATGTCCCGTGTGTGTGTGCGTGTGTGTGTTAGGGCTGTCACTTTACTTTCGAAAATCGATTGCACAATCGATTGGACCAAACAACACAAGTTTCGAAAACTAAAATAGGGAATCAATTTTAACCAAATATGTACACTATTAATTTTAAACGAATTAAACAAATAAAAAGGATAGATGTAGCAAAATTCACAAACAAGAATATAAGAATATAAAATAATTCCGAAGTGCAGTAAGCATTGCGAAAGCTAAAAGCTAAAAGAAAATTCCCACCAAAAACAGCTGTTTCAATCAGCTGCTGTGCTGCTCGTGTTTTGCTAAAAAATGGAGGACAATGCGATCAACCTGTGCGACATGAGAGAGACGAGTGATAGGCCCTAATAACTTGAGGAGTTCGATGTGGAAGTACTTCGGATTTTTGGTATATCAAACTATGGAGAAGAACAAAGCGGTAGGCTATGCAAACTGTGCAATCGAAGTTCTAACGTGGGGCGAAATTTGTTTGACATTTCTAATCGTAAACACAGACACAGCTACGTTGAAGCCTGCAGTAATGTTTGTCACTGATGTAATGGCAGTCCACTCGGCTTATTGTTTTTCGAGAATTTTGCACTCCTGTTTGTCATTGTGCACAAAACTTCACGCCAATAAATCATCAGAAATATTGCTGGCTTGTGCGTCTACAAGCGCCCTCTTTACGTTCGTCCTAATGCCTGTTAGTTGTTTGTGGATTGGCCTATATTTGGCGTTGAAAATGGAAACATGAAACATCGTTTTTACAATCGATTCAATGAACACTTATGTCTCAAAAATTGAACAGGATTTTTTCACAAAAGTGACAGCCCTAGTGTGTGTGTGTGTGTGTGTGTGTGTGTGTGTGTGCGCACTTGTGCACGTGTGTATGGATATGTCTGTGTACTGTACTGCTCTGGCCATGTCCCCGTGTGTGTGTGTGTGTGTGCGTGTATGCATATGTCTGTGTACTGTACTGCTCTGGCCATGTCCCGTGTGTGTACGCGTGTGTGCACTTGTGCACGTGTGTATGCATATGTCTGTGTACTGTACTGCTCTGGCCATGTCCCGTGTGTGTGTGTGCTGAAGGTAAACACAGGAATGGCCCAAAAACATTAACACCCGCTGGCAACAACACACACATGCCATTCACAGGGTTTGTGTGTGTGTGTGTGTGTGTGTGTGTGTGTGTGAGATGCCATTCACAGGGTTCATCAGAGAGAGGGAGTGTGTGTGTGTGTGTGTGTGTGTGTGTGTGTGTGTGTGTGTGTGTGTGTGTGTGTGCGCACGTACGTGTAAAAGGTATCACGATGCCTTCGAAAAAACGACACGATTTCCGACGCTTTTAGAATCGATACTTTATTAAAATTAACGTTCTGTGTCTCGTGGAACTGCTGCTCTCATTGCTCCTTGCATGCATCTAGGCAAGTGGGCGGTCAAGCAGGCAGCTCTGAGTGAGTGAGTCGCAGCCAACGCCAACATACAGTAGTTCTTTGCGGTAATCCGCCCTCGGCCTTGTGGATAAAACAAAAGGTGAAGTGAAATCTGCAACTATTTCGATACATCGCTAAGAGTGAAGGCAAGCCATCAGGTACACAGAGGCCCGTTTGAAAAATATGTTTCAAAGTCATTTAAAAGCAGTAGGCTACGCATGGAACTTGGCTAAACACCTCGCATATCCCAACATTTTTGTTCAAAGAACGGCAGGTAAACAAATATGCTATAGAAAACACGACTACATGGTTAGTGCCAAGTTCTTCTCTTCTGTTTTAGTCTAGCCTATGAAACGAGTAAGGTTCTCTGGGATAAAGCTTAACCTTCCTTCATCAATGAATTTTGACGGGGAGACATAACGAGCTGTAATCATTTTGTGAGGCGACGAACGAGCTGTACTCATAGGGTGCTAACGTGATGAAAGCGCAATGTTCATGCCAGAATAACATTACCATAACTTGTAAACAAATTTCATGTTCGGTCAGTACTACTGGTAATATTTGTCATGGCATGTAGACTGAAATTTGTTCAATAAGTATTGACCAGATGTAGGATAGGCTACCCGAAATGCGCTAATTAAAGCCCACAGCATATAATACCACCAAAGCGTGTTGAGTCCTAATAATAATAGCGGCTTATTGTTGTTGTAGCAACAGCATTGTTGTTGTAGCAAATCATGTTATCAAAGAAATAGACGTAGGCTAATGTAGGAATGCACACAGACATATTGCAACAGGTAATGGTGTAGGCCGATCTGACGAAGAGCTGAGTGGTTGGAACGTCGTACTTGGACACTGGGGGCAAAGAAGACTATCCTCACATTTTTCCCTTTGCAACTGTCAAAGAAATCCCATGAACACGGGAAGGCCTAGGGAAGCCTATACTGTACATCAGATGGCCTAAAGATTAGGCCCCTCTGCATAGCATTCAGTGATTTGCATGCAATAATTTCAACACTGACCTTGATCTAGCCTAGTTTGGCTATTTAAAGCTACTTTATTGGCAAAACACAACACAATGTAAATGAACTATAACAAAAAATAAAGGACTTAATCACACAAAGTAGGCCTACTATTTTACTGACTATAAAAATAATAATTATGTAGGAAGTTTAGAACCCAGAATTGACCTGCACACTACAAAAGTGCACCGAATTCAACACAAATGACTCAATACACTTGGAGGAGGTATAAGTCCCTTCTTTTCCAGATATTTTAGGATTTCGCCGTAGTATCGTTTCAGTATCGAGCATCGTGATATTTATGGAAGGTATTGTATCGAAGTCATAATTTTGGTATCGTGACCACACTAACGTGCATGAACATGTGTTTATTAGGGGTGGGCAATATATATCGTCTGCGATAATATCGTGATTGTTGCTTTAACGATGTGCAAATTGACATTATCGACTATTTAAATTACTTATGGGGAAAAACACTCGAAATCTCGCATTGAAGACTCATACATTCCCAGGAGGTGAGAAGCCCCTGGCTGAAGCAGAGCAAGTGTCACGTGATCACTAGTTGGTCACAACGTTGTCACACGCACGCATAATATTTATTTTGTGCAGCGAGAGTAGCCTACTTGGGATTTTATGCGGCTACTTCTGTTCAAGTAGCATTGATGAGACAGTCACGTTTTTTCCTACCTCACGTTTTTTCCCCTAGTGTTTATGTGGTTCACAGGGTTCATCTGAGACACTATGTGTGTGTGTGTGTGTGAGAAGAACAGCACTTCTGATTGGTGATCATGCCTAGTGCATGACAAGAACAGCACTTCTGATTGGTGATCATGTCTAGTGCATGACAAGAACAGCACTTCTGATTGGTGATCATGCCTAGTGCATGACAAGAAAAGCACTTCTGACTGGTGATCATGTCTAGTGCGTGAGAACAGCACTCCTGTTAGTCGAGCTTCACTGTCTGTCACACAAGGAGGATGACTTGAATATAAAAATCATAGATGTGACCAGATTAATCACTGGGACAGAGTTGTGAGCTGCACGATTAATTGCAGCCTTTGTGATTAGCTAATGTCATTCGTTCAAATTGTGTTTTCGATACAAAATTAATTGCAGCTCTAGTATATGGGGCCTCGTATTACTGGACTAAGGAACCCATATCTCTGGACTAAGGAACCCGTATCTCTGAGCTAAGGAACCGACATCTCTGGTCTAAGGGCCCTGTATCTCCGGGTGACTCACTAAGGAACCCGCATCTCTGCGCTAAGGAACCTGTGTATCTAGGCCAACCCATGCATCTGGGTTAAGGACCTTGTATCTCTGGGCTAAGGAACCCGTATCTCTGGGCTAAGGAACCCGCATCTCTGGGCTAAGGAACCCGCATCTCTAGACAAATTTCCAAGTGTTCATTGTCCTCAACTTCCAGTGAGCTTTCTTAGAAGTAACAAAAGTGTGTGTGTGTGTGTGTGTTCTGGTAAAGGGAAAAGAAGCTTAGCAAGTTGGATTATAACCCTGTGCTGTATCTGACTGTACTTACCCTGCCCTGTGTGTGTGTGTGTGTGTGTTCCTCAGACGCGCATGCAGAGTCTGCAGCCTGAGCCGGCAGCACGCTATCGGAACGTTCTGGAGGCGCTGGGGCGGATCGTGCGGACGGAGGGGGTGTGGCGGCCGATGCGAGGCCTCAACGCCACGGCGATAGGGGCGGGGCCTGCGCATGCCCTCTACTTTGCCTGCTACGAGAAACTCAAGAAAAGTCTGAGTGATGTCATCCACCCTGGAGCCAACAGCCACCTCGCCAATGGTACACAGACACACAGACACTGTCTCACACGCTCAACACACAAAATGTCCGTTAAATCCCAGAATACCGGACCTACAGAAAATCTTTCAGACATTTGTTTTAAAAAGCCATATAATTGCCTATAGATTTAAACAGCAATAAAACAAAAACTTTAAAATTGTCAGCACAATTGTTAACACTGTAACTCTGCACCAAACATGGCAAAGCCTACATCAATAAAATAAAATGCTACACCAGTGCAATAGAGTATCGCATGAGTCGGGAAAATACTGTCTTATAATGTCTTATCATGCAGGTCAGTGCATCACATGGTCAGTCCATACCAGACTTTTGTAATCACTTCACATTAGGCCTGCACGATTCGGGGAAAAATAGGAATCACAATCACAAATTGATATTACGATTCTCTGCCACTTTTTTTTTTTTTTCTCACAAAGTGTAACGTTTATTGCACACACAAACCATGACAAAACAAATTGGCAGTACCAGACAGAATTTTTTGGCACCAAATTTTTTGGCACCATTGTGTATCACCACAAGCCTGTAAACATAGAGGCTTCAATGAATAAAGAAAATACTGTCCATTTAAGAACAGAAGGCTACCAAAAAATAGTGATATATAACACATTGAACTAAATATGGCCCTAATACAGGCTCTATCTGAACTCCTTGAACATGTCTTTACATAACTAAAACATGTCAATCAACATGCTACAGCTTCAGTCTCTAGAGAAATGGACTTTGTCAATTGCCAATTTAAGTAGCATACAGTATCAAAAACAGAATGATTTCTTAGCACACTCTTGAACTGCTTGCCTTTTAGAGAATTAACATTCAACTGACCATTCAGTTCGGTTTGAGAGTGGTTGGCTGATTCTTGTCACTAGTACCCAATGTTTTTTGCAGTAGGCTACAGAGTATTTCTTAAAAATTATTTCTCCATTACTGGCTCATTTATCAAACGGGTGCTTTCTCTTTCCTCCGCAAATTAAGCTACAGATAGCTCGGTAGAGACGTGAATAAATTAGCGTTTGCGATTGACAACGTTGTGATAAGTAGGCTATACTAACTTTACAAAGTTAACTTGAATGCATCAATTTTGAACAAAGTTGTGTAGGCTACACCGCGCTAGTTGTAGTCTGCATGAACGGTCCTTGCACAAGCGGTGCGGGCTGAAGCCAACCTGTTTGAGGGAGAGTGGTGCAGGGAGAGAATGCGTGCTCTACCCTACGCACATCTCTACAATGAAATAATGTATCTAGGCTAATCTATATTTTAAATAAGCAATCACTGCCTGCTGCTATGGAAACAATAAGGCAATATGTTATAAATATTGTGAGTAACGCAAGAATGGATGTTAGTTGTCAATTTTTAGATGTTTTTAGTAAGGTCCCACCTTTGAAGGTTTTAGAATATCTTACTAGCATAGATTTTAAAAAACATATTTAAGTTTCTATAACACGCAATGCTCTGGCCATTAAATAGCCTTAGTTGCAGAAATGGCCTTAAATTAAACAAACAAACATTCAGTATTTGAATGTGTTACTTTACTATGTTACTCAATAAAATAACTAAATTATAGTAACACATTACTTTGTAACTCGTTACCCCCAACACCCCATGGGTTTTCATCAACATCCATTTTGTTTATTTGCTGTCACACTAGATTGACGTTGCTGCAGCCTCGAAGGCTGTCCGAACAAACGCACTCGAGTGAAACACGTGACTAAAAAAGCGCATTGTCATTGGCTGAGGGTGACGCTCTAAACTTTGTGAGACGGTGGGCCAGGGCCACCTTGATATGTTTTCAGTGGCCCTGGATCTCCCATCTAAATATAATGGGGTCATTCCACATCAACCAGGCCCCACGCACTTAGGTCTCAAAAAATTCTGAAAATATTACCAGGTGTACCTATGTTGCCCAGGAGACACTCTGTAAAATTACTTTTATGTAAGATCAATACTTACCAAGATACAGAATCATCCAAAATAAACGTGACTATTTTGCTACATACTATTCCTATTTTTGTACCAGCATGCAAAATTTGAGCCTCCTACATGGTTTAGTTCTTGCGCTGTGGGCTTGTGAACTTTGACAAAAAAAAGAGGCCGAACAAAATCGAGACCCCCCTCTCCCTGTAAAACTGGCTGTATCTTGGTAAGTATTGATCTTACATAAAAGTAATTTTACAGTGTGTCTCCTGGATAACATAGGTACATCTGGTAATTTTTTCAGAATTTTTTGAGCCCTAAGTGCGTGGGCCCTAGTTGAATTGACGTGGAATGACCCCATATTGATTTCAATGGTGCATTTTAGCTAGCAGCTGGCTGAGTTTGTGTAATTTCCTAAAGTGGAAAGATTTTGTTCAGGTCTTAGTAGATATCCTTTGGTTGAAAATAAATCTTTTCTATTCTTTCCTCTTAATTTCATTTGTTGCGACTCTCGCTGGTAACTTTGTTAACTCACACACATATACCATCAGGAACCATCACCATGCTGAGACACACACACACACACGTATACCATAAGGAACCGTCACCATGCTGAGACACACACACACACACACACACACACACACGTATACCATCAGGAACCATCACAATGCTGAGACACACACACACACACACACACACACACACACACACACACATATACCATCAGGAACCATCACCATGCTGAGACACACACACACACACGTATACCATAAGGAACCGTCACCATGCTGAGACACGCACACACACACACACACACACACGTATACCATCAGGAACCATCACAATGCTGAGACACACACACACACACACACACACACACACACACACACACACGTATACCATCAGGAACCATCACAATGCTGAGACACACACACACACACATACACACATACACACATATACACACACACGTATACCATCAGAAACATCACCATGCTGAGACACACATGTATACTATCAGAAACCATCACCATGCTGCGATGTGTATAGGTAGTGCAAGGCCTCCACTTCCTGGAGTGTTAATGCAAGGCCTCCACTTCCTGGAGTGTTAATGCAAGGCCTCCACTTCGTGTAGTGTTAATGCAAGGCCTCCACTTCCTGTAGTGTTAAAGGCCTTCAGTTCCTGTAGTGTTAAAGGCCTTCAGTTCCTGTAGTGTTAAAGGCCTCCACTTCCTGTAGTGTTAATGCAAGGCCTCAACTTCCTGTAGTGTTAATAAAGGTCTGAGGTGCTTCAGAAAGGTGAGCTGTGTTGAGTCTTAATCACAGATCTGTGCTGCTCTGATTGGCCGGCGTAATCTGGTTGTGCAATCTAAATTAGATAATGACATCCGTTTGGGCCTCACTGCTGCAGTACCCCAGACTCAGCAGCAGAGGGAGCTCTTCAGCCCTGCACTGAGCATGCTCAGACCAGCCGTGACTCAGCGCCTCCACTTCCTTCTCCATGGCCTCGCTGTGTCCTCCTGGGTCACAAACAACCCCATCTCCTGCTACACCCTGTGTGTGTGTGCCTGTGTGTTTGTGCGCCTGTGTGTGTGTATGTGTGTGTGTGTGTGTGTGTGTGTGTCCGTATGCGTGCCTGTCTGCGTGTGTGTGTGTGTGTGTGCGTGCTGGTAAAGGAAGAGTGTGTGATGTTAAAAGCAGATGGTGGCCACCTGACCTTCATTTTAGCCATAACCTTGGTCTAAGGCTAAGGACTGTGTGAGTGTGTGGGTGTGTGCGTGCATGCTCCTGTTAATTTAGAGAACAAAAGGATCTTTTCAGCATTGCCATTCCTTTGGTCTGATTCAGCGTACACATAATCCCCCTACCAAAGCCAGCTGTGTGTGTGTGTGTGTGTGTGATTTAGGGCTGTGCCGGTAACAGGATTTGCATACTCAGTAGGTCTTATCAAACGCTTATTCCCCTGGGCTGTGCTTTGCATGGGTAGTGTTCATGCATTGTGGTTATCCAAAACGCTGTGTAATCTCACACACGCACACCAGTGTTTCAGCCTTAATGTTTTTTTTGGTGCATTCCGCCACACCAGAAATCCTTGCTGCCACCGCTGGAGACTGAAAAACAAATCAGCCAATCATCTTTCTAACCAGATGCGTTGGCCGCTGTGGACGTTAGTCTAGATGTGACGGAATCCAGGCGGTTAGAATCACCACAGCGGCTCACCTCCCACAATACACCTGTGGTCGTCAGGGGAGCCGCCGCTGCCTCGTGTTCTGAATAGATGCCGTGGTGTGTGTGTGTGTGCGTGCGTAGCCTACACACTCATATGACCATGTCGTGTGTGTGTGTGTGTGTGTGTGTGTGCATGTGTGTGTATGTACGTACGGGAGCAGTCTGGAGAGTGTGTGTGTGTGAGTGTGTGAGTGTACGTGGAGCAGTCTGGAGAGTGTGTGTGTGTGTGTGTGTACGTGGAGCAGTCTGGAGTGTGTGTGTGTGTGTGTACGTGGAGCAGTCTGGAGAGTGTGTGTGTGTGTGTACGTGGAGCAGTCTGGAGAGTGTGTGTGTGTGTGTGTGTGTGAGTGTACGTGGAGCAGTCTGGAGAGTGTGTGTGTACGTGGAGCAGTCTGGAGAGTGTGTGTGTGTGTGTACGTGTGTACGTGGAGCAGTCTGGAGAGTGTGTGTACGTGGAGCAGTCTGGAGAGTGTGTGTACGTGGAGCAGTCTGGAGAGTGTGTGTGTGTGTGTACGTGGAGCAGTCTGGAGTGTGTGTGTGTGTGTGTGTGTGTGTGTACGTGAGAGCAGTCTGGAGAGTGTGTGTGTGTGTGCACGTAAAAAGGCGGAGCAGTCTGGAGAGTGCGGTAACGCGGAGCAGTCTGGAGAGTGTGTGTGTGTGTGTGTGTAGCAGCGGTGTACGCGGAGCAGTCTGGGAGAGTGTGTGTACGGGAGCAGTCTGAGAGTGTGTGTGTGTGTAATGCGGGGAGTCAGTGTGTGTGTGTGTGTGTGTGTGAGTGTACGTGGAGCAGTCTGGAGAGTGTGTGTGTGTGTGTGTACGTGGAGCAGTCTGGAGAGTGTGTGTGTGTGTGTGTGTGTACGTGGGGCAGTCTGGAGAGTGTGTGTGTGTGTGTGGAGCAGTCTGGAGAGTGTGTGTGTGTGTGTGTGGAGCAGTCTGGAGAGTGTGTGTGTGTGTGTGTGTGTGTGTGTGTGTGTGTGTGTGTGTGTACGTGGAGCAGTCTGGAGAATGTGTGTGTGTGTGTGTGTACGTGGAGCAGTCTGGAGTTCCAGTGTGGGAGATCTGAGCTCCTGGTGTCAGATTAGCAACTAGTTTTGACCTCGTTATTAAATTAGCTTAAGCTGCTCTGTTAAGACTTTGCCGCCATTTAAATGAGGATCCAACCAGCGCTAGGCCTTCCAACATACTGTCCCTTTGGTGCTCTAGTGTACTTCCCCTAGTTGACCTTATACAGTACTGTGTGTGTGTGTGTTTGTGTTCGTTTCTTGGTTGACCTTGTGACCTTGACCAATGTGAGTTGTGTGTGTGTGTGCGTGCGCTTCTTGGTTGACCTTGTGCATGTGTGTGTGTTTTCCAGGAGCAGCAGGATGTGTAGCCACATTGCTTCACGATGCGGTCATGAACCCGGCTGAAGGTAAACCCACACACACACACACACACACATATAACTCACATTCAAGTACACACACTCTATCAGTGTTCTAAAAGTAGATGCATGTCTGACTCTCGGCCTTGCAAATTCATTCTCCTGTCAAGCTTTACACAGTGATGGATTTCCCTTTAACACACACACACACACAAACACACACACACCAAGCTTTTGTAGCAGTGTATTTTGTGACTTAGTGCTGCCACCTGTTGGCAGGTGTGTGCGTGTTTGTGTGTGTGTTTTTGTGAGCACACACGTGTGTGTGTGTGTGTGCGTGGTGGGGGGGAAACAGGTGGTCATGGGATTCACCAGCTGCACACACCTGCACTACATTAATTCCTGGTGTGTGTGTGTGTGTTAAAGGATGGCTTGTGTTCCTTGGAGAGGTTTGGAGACCTTGAGTTTGTCTTGTGTGTGTCTAGGCCACTGCCTTGTGCCTTTGATGTTGTATGTGTGTCTATTAGAATGTGACTGTGTGTGTATGATTATAATGAGTCTGTGTGTGTGTGATTACAATGAGTCTGTGTGTATGTGTGTGTGTGATTACAATGAGTCTGTGTGTATGTGTGTGTGTTATTACAATGACCGGTTGGTGGTACTAATGTGTGTGTCTCTCTTTTCTTCCGGTGCGGACATCATGCCATCCTGCCTTGGACCTGAACACACACACCCTCTCTGCTCATCAATGAACCGTTGACACGTGTGTGTGTGTGTGTGTGTGTGTGTGTGTGTGTGTGTGTGTGTGTGTGTGTGTGTGTGTGTGTGTGGCGTGTGTGTGCCTGCCTGCCTGCCTGCCTGCCTGTGTGCGTGTGTGTGTGTGTGTGTGTGCGTGTGTGTGGTTGCTCAGTGGTGAAGCAGCGCATGCAGATGTACAACTCCCCGTACCGGGGCGTGAGCGAGTGTGTGCGCGCGGTGTGGCATCGTGAGGGCGCCAGCGCCTTCTACCGCAGCTACCCGACGCAGCTGACCATGAACGTGCCGTTCCAGGCGCTGCACTTTGTGGCGTACGAGTGGCTGCAGGAGCGCCTCAACCCCCACAGACTCTACCACCCGGGCTCGCACATGCTCAGTGGCGCCCTCGCCGGGGCGCTCGCGGCCGCCGCAACCACGCCGCTCGACGTCTGCAAGACCCTGCTCAACACGCAGGAGGCCGTGGTGCTGGGCGCCGCTCACACACACACGCACACGCACACACACACACACATCTCTGGCCTGGCGCAGGCCTTCCGCACCGTCTACCGGCTGGGAGGGCCGTCGGCCTACTTCAAGGGCGTCCAGGCGCGGGTCATCTACCAGATGCCGTCCACCGCCATCAGCTGGTCCGGTCTGAGTTCTTCTGGCATGCATCACCAAGCCAGCAGGATAAGCGCCCGTGGCAACCAGCTAGGAGATATTAGCTTCCGCCCTGCGGAGCCTGAGCTCGTCTCAACTCTCTCCCTCTGAGCTCTCTGTTCTCTCCCTCTTTTACTCTGTACATTCTCTTCTCTCTCTTTTACTCTTCTCTCATTTACTCTGTACATTCTCTCTTCTCTCTCTCTCTCTCCCTCTCTCTCTCCTCTTTCTCTCTCTCTCTCTCTCCTCTCTCTCTCCTCTCTCTCTCTCCCTCTCCCTCTCCCTCTCCCTCCCTCTCCTCCTCTCCTCTCTCTCTCTCTCTCTCTCTCTCTCACTCTCTCCCTCTCCCTCTCTCTCCCTCTCTCTCCTCTCCCTCTTCTCTCCCTCCCTCTCTCTCTCTCTCTCCTCTCCTCTCCTCCTCTCTCTCTCTCTCTCTCTTCTCTCTCTCTCTTCCATGTAGTGGATGTGGATGGGGAGTGATGAAATAAACGAAGCGCACACAAAGTTCAAAGGAAGCGTTAAACCTCATGCCTGCCCCTCCCCCCTTCCCCTCTTAAAGAGTCTGAGCGGAGTTATGCTGTCATGCCTGCAGCTGCCACTGAGGGGCGCTGTCACTCTGCACCACATCACAAGTACACACACACACACACACACACACACAGGAGAGTGACTGCAGACAGCCCTGATAGTGAGATGTAGTGTGTGACTGAATCTTGGGCTGACGACCACATCTATATATCTGTGAATTGATTGCTGATAGATAACCTTTTCAAGAAGATACCTTTGATCAGATTTAATGTAAAGTATTTGACATAACTTTGATCAGATTTAATGTAAAGAATTGAGAGAATGGTTTAAGTTATTGCTCCTGTGAGGGGTAGCCGTGGGCAATCTTAAAGACTATTTTTATAGCATTTTATCCAAGCAGGATCCCATGGTATGTACAATAGCTTTGAAAGCCTCCACGCCTCCAAAAAAACAAAACCACACTCACACTCACACACACTCACATACACACTCACACTCACACTCACACTCATCATTACTGTTAAGAGTACCTGTGTGTCCCTGCCCATATACATCCCATAATGTAGATTATCGCTGCTGGTATCATAACGCACTAGAAGACCTATCAGGCTCAAGCTGGACAGGCTGATTGGTGTGAGTGTGTAAGAGAAAGAATGTGTGTGTGTGTGTGTGTGTGTGTGTGTGTGTGTGTGTGTGTGTGTGTGTGTGTGTGTGTGTGTGTGTGTGTGTGTGTGTGTGTGTGGATGGAAGCTTAGTGTGTGTGTAAGCGTGTGCTGTGAGTGTGTGTGGATGGGAGCTTAGTGTGTGTGTGTGTGAGCCTTGGTGGAGCCGTCTGGCCGTTCTCCACTGAGGAACCCGGAGAACTGCAGCGGACCCCCGGATGAAGGAACACTGGGAATCTGCAGTTGGAATGGCAGAGAGGAACTCTGGGAAATGTAGTGTGGGAGTGTGATGATCATGTGATCATAAGGACAGGAAGGGGATTGGCCTGGCCTGCCTGTACTACTCACCTCTGTCTCAATAAAGACTGGACCTGCCGCTATCAACTCAACACCAGTGTGTGTGTCATGTCTGTATCAACTCAACAACCGTGTGTGTGTCATGTCTGTATCAACTCAACACCCGTGTGAGTGTCATGTCTGTATAGACCCTTTCAACAATGAAAACAAAAACAATGCTTGAACGTTCTATTTGGTTCTCAATCTACTTCCTCTGCATTAAGATAACATACGGAATGTTAAAACGGAAGCCTTGTGGGAACAACTATGATGCTGATAATGGAACTCTCTTGAAAGGGTCTATATCAAAGATTCTAGAACAGAGCTCAGCTCTAGAATGTTTGGTCTATATCAACTCAACACCCCTGTGAGTGTTATGTCTGTATCAACTCCATATGTTATCAAGTCAAGTCAGTTTTATTTTTAAAGCGCATTTAACATGCACATAGTGCAACCCAAAGCGCTCCAAAAAACAAGACACATAACAAGACAAACGATGCCGGCTGGAGCGGCGTAGTCGCCAGCGTGCCCATGACATCAAGACATGACAAATACATTTAAAAAATAACAAATACAAAAAATGCTGGACGGAGCGGCGTAGTCGCCAGCGTACCCGTGACACCAAGACATATAAGACAGACAACAAAACAAATAAAAAAGTGAAAAAAGAAAATATATTTAAAAAGGGGAAGGTGATGTTAAAATTAGTCCAATTTCCAAACCAGCTGAAAATGTCCAAGGGCAATGGTGATCCGTGAAAACTGCACAGAGTGTCTTCACAACCGATATGCCAACAAAGTTCTTTAACGATAGCAAATTATCAACCCAGTGAATTCA
>NC_063206.1:4013628-4016128 GCF_017589495.1 Alosa alosa | reverse complement strand
CCCAGTATCACTCTGAGCCCCAGTAACATTCTGAGGCCCAGTAACACTCTGACCCTGAGGCGCAGTAACATTCTGACTCTGAGGCCCAGTAACATTCTGACCCTGAGGTCCAGTAACATTCTGAGCCTGATGCCCAGTAACATTCTGACTCTGAGCCCCAGTAACATTCATTCATTCATTCATTCATTCAACCTTTATTTATTTTTGGAGGTTCATTGAGGGTAGTCCTCATTTTCAGTGAGATTACAGTAACAATGAAATTACAAAGGATATAGTATAATAATTGTGGTAAAAAGTATAGGCCTAGGCCTATAAATTAAACAAAATACATAATATGACAACCTACATAACATTATAGAGGAGGAAGGGGGAAATTAAAATGCATATTAATAATATAATAGTAACAATAATAAATAATAAAACATATTTTATGTTTCTGGGTCTGTACGAATATCTAACAGGGGAGCGAGGCATCGAGGCATGTCCCAATCAAATATTTCTGTGAAATGCTGCCTTCTAAGATACTTTCGTTGATGAATTTTGAAGGCAGCATAGACGTATCCTTCATGCTGCCTTCAACGTCCAAAATTCGATTTCATTGTGAGCAGCTATTGCTGCAGTAGAACATTACGTTATTCTTCTTTCTGGTATCCTGACGTTCTGCGTTCTGTGTTGCTATCTTGTTAGCAGTGTTGTATAAAGTACTAGAAAGCAATACTTGAGTAAAAGTACAAGTATCGCACTAGAAAAAGACTTTGGTAGAAGTGAAAGTTACCTTTTAGAATATTACTTTTTTTACTATTAAGTAAAAGTCTTAAAGTATCTGATATATACTGTACTTAAGTATCAAAAGTAATTTTCTGATATTTAATGTACTTAAGTATTTGAAGTAAAAGTAAAAGTAAAAAAAGCAAAGCGGTTTTATTTTGAACTTTTATTGTGAACTTTATTTTGGCTTTCTTATAGTAAAGCATAAAGCATATCCAGGGTTCCCATATCTTCTTAATCTCACTCATCAAATCAAAATCACATTCTTTTCTAGGACTTTTCAGGCACAATTCTCTTAAGTTCAAAGAATAAACAGCATATTTTTAGAGCTGACATCAAAGAAAAAAACAGAAACAGAAATGTCACTTTTGTATGAACTTTAGGTAAAAATGAAAAATAAATAACTTATTTATTTTATAAAAATGATCTGCTGGTAGGGAGAACATTTTGGTCATGTGGTATCAGCATTTCTAGGGCTTACTCCCCAGGTCACCATCTCACTCTCACACACACACACAGGCCACCTATGTCCAGCTACTAATATGCCAGTCATTAGTTGAAACTGAAAAGGTGTGTGTTCATCTTCAAAAGAAGCTGGTTTTCAAAATGGCCAGAATTCAGTGCTTGGGAGTTTCAGGCCCAAGTCCGGCCCACGTTTTCCATAGTGGTGGAAATTGGATAAATGAAGCAACATTTCAGCTCTTACCATCCTGTAGTTTTTATTAGTACCATGGTTCAACAAATGTGTAAAGGTTATATAATAATTCACTTCAACTAAGAAGTTAACAAAAATATTCCACTATTCCACAAGTTAACAAAAACAGAAAGAAAGAAAGAAAGAAAGAAAGAAAGAAAGCCTTTGAAATGTAGCCTATCCAATGCTTAAAGAGGCATATTGAACTAATGTTTAGGCTATGTGTTTTTGCATGGGTAGGCTATATTGTTGTTTGGTGATTTAGCCTACTCATTTACTACACCCTCTTCTGAGCAAACAAGGCATATAGGTTTATCATGTAGGGTAATTGCTCTTTCTTACATTAAATAACTTTAATTCATCCTCTCTACTTGTCCCTGTAGTCATGGCCTCCTCACCACTAATTTCAGGCTCATAATTTTCAGTGGTAGACTGGTTGATCTGCTGCCCAGTCTCTCCTGGCCTCTTTCTACCATCCATCCTTCCTGGCGCTTGTGTCTACTGTAGGGCCGGCTCGGCTATCCGTATCTGAGAAAACTTTTTGGAAAAAACAGGCTATATGGACCCAACCAAATCTTTTTGGGAGGGGAGAACTCCTTCACGTAGGCTACAACACATGCAGAGGCATTGTATTGGTGTCATGCACAGAATGAGGAACGTGTCCTACTTTAAGAAAAGATAGGCTAACGTGACAAATGTCAATATTTTTTTCCTCGACCAGCCCAAAAGTGAAGCGGCCCACCGGGAATTCTCCCGATTACCCACCCCGGGCCTGATTCAGTCTTACTCTTCTTGGACTGAAGACAAGTCCTGCGATGCTAAATAGCCTTTCACAGGCCGCTGAGGCAGGTAGCGGAGTGTTCAGCTTTACAGTAAGCTGCCAATGTACAGAAACATTCCTTGCAAATACGTCACGGGTGTATGACGTTATCTTCACCACTACCCTGTTCACCGAGTTCACCACTATCGTCGGGGTGGTCGTCTATGATAACGGGAGGTTCTCCAGTAGGTGCTCGTGCTTCCATGGTGGTTTCAGTT
>NC_063206.1:3993628-4008628 GCF_017589495.1 Alosa alosa | reverse complement strand
ATCAATACATAACATTCCATCCCATAACTATCCACGTTCACATACAACATCCACATAACATTCCATCCCATAACTATCCATGTTCACATACAAAGTCAACATTACCTGTTATGACCAAGGCTTTGCACAGATTTAGCTATGTGAGTTGCATAGGCTTTTGGATGGATGCTTCTGTAATGCTTTGTGGTTTTGTATTGTTTGATGACATAAGAGAATCAAATGCACTGATTGAGCCCTGACCAGGTTTGGTCAATTGAAGTTTTCAATGACAGCTATGTAGCCTGCCCTGTGTCATTTGCACCAATTGAGCTATGTAAGAAGTATAATGGATATGTGTTCAGTTGTTTGGCAATAAACAACTTGGTAGACATTTTCCTTAATTAATATATGAATAAAATGTAGGCATGTCAGAATTACAGTCATGCCTCTTACATAATGTAGCCTATAGTGCTTTTTAATGTTTGATGACGAGATAGAGACATATGTAGACTAGCAATATAATTTCAAAGTCCTAATGATCAGCCTACTTATTTGTATGTCCCGCAGCTGACATGGAACGTTATTAACCGGTTCGGGAACTTTATTTTTTTGTTCTAACCAGTTCAGGAACATCCATTTTAGGGTTGAACCGAAAACCGGAAACGTTAATATACTGTTTCTGTTCGGAACGAACCAATTGGGAAAAAAATCTGGTTCAAAGCCCTGGTTATGACACAATGTGCCAAATAATCATTTGGGTTTATTTAATGAAATGATCAAGTTCATTTCACTGTATACCTGGAGTATGAAGGTAGTGTTCTACACCATGGATAGGGAGCATCAGTAGACTACACTGTTATAGACACAACAAGGACCATTTATTATTATTAATAATAATAATAATAAATAATAATAATAATAATAATAATAATAATAATAATTATTATTATTATTATATTTATAATAATTATGATAATAATAAAGCTCTTAGCTAATAATTAATAATACAAAAATAAAGCTCTTACACAGACTTGCATAGACAATGACCATTTATTAATAAGACAGCTTGCCTTTTTGTCTCTCTATGTCTGTCTTTTAATCTCTCTCTCGTGCGTACACACACACACACACACACGTGCACACACACACACACACACACACACACACACACACACTGTCTCATGCAGAACACATAGTGAATACCCAGACAGACAGTGTTTTTGTGTGCTCCTGGCGATTGCTTTGTGGTGCTTTAGTGAAAAGTGCTTTTGACGAAGAGCTCACTTTATTCCACTAATGTAACAGCATGCGCGCACGTATCGGGGAAGCAAGACCATAGATTTTTTAAATTCCGAGGTCAGGGCATCGCTAGAAATCTTGTAAATTGATATAAAAATATTTAATACATTATAGCATAATTCACACTTACAATACAGCCTATTAGGCCGAAGGTTCATGTAACAAAGTAGTCTATTTAGGCCTATGCAAGGCTAAACCACAGAAAAGGCTGAAATGTAAAAGGGTTTAATGATCATTTGCCAACAATAACGTAGAACCATAGATTTGTTCAGTTTATAACATATTTTGTTTATAAATTCAACTAACACACTTTTTTCCAACAAACAATATTCTATTGTTTTTTAGATGCACCTGTATATCTCGAGAGCCTTTTCCCAAATTGGCTTTGGGGACATTTCTACTGGCCCCTGCTCCATCTGCTAGTAATGTTCTGCTTCTCTTCAGAAGAGTAGCACATTCTGCATTTATACATTGCAGGGTCACAGGCTGCAGAGATTGAGACCTCTGACACAGTGAGTGTCACATCTGAACTCTCACTCACTTGGGAGGGCCCTTGGCCTATTGTTTCCCTCTCTTCTCCTCACTCTTTCTCCTCAACTCCCTGGTTTCCCTCTCTTCTCCTCACGCTTTCTCCTCAACTCCCTGGTTTCCCTCTCTTCTCCTCACTCTTTCTCCTCAACTCCCTGGTTTCCCTCTCTTCTCCTCACTCTTTCTCCTCAACTCCCTGGTTTCCCTCTCTTCTCCTCACTCTTTCTCCTCAACTCCCTGGTTTCCCTCTCTTCTCCTCACGCTTTCTCCTCAACTCCCTGGTTTCTCTCTCATGTCTCCTGTGTTGGTAAATGATCAATAATTGAAATCATTTGACCAGGTTATGTTTGGGCCATGCTTAGATAATATCCATGACAGCATTAATTATCCATCCTATCATTAATGTAGCTTCATTTTCAAAGTAGGTTAGATAGCATCTCCACTGAATTTCAGCATAACACTTTTCTTACAGGTTAGCATCTCATTGGTAGTGCTGTTGCATCTTTATTCTATTTGACCATTAACTGTTTCACCTTCTCTCCTTTCTCCTTGTCTGCTCAACTTCTGCTGACTTTCCAAACGTTAACTTTGTTTGTTGCAGCCTTTGCTCAGGTCAGGTGAATTAAGGCAGATATTGACACCCGTTGGTGCCGTTTAGTTGTATCTCCTGTGCTGAAACCAAATCTTTACCTGCGCCTCTGCTCTGTCAACTTGAGCGCATCGGCCAGATCTGCGCGCGCACGCTCGAGCCTGGAGAGTTATCGCTCGAGCTCGCAGGCCAGTGCGTGAGAGAAGGCGGCTCTCGCTCTCGTTTGAAGACCCTTTCGTTTTGGACTTGAAGTGACTTCCTCGTGCGCGCACTCCACTAGCATCTTGTGGTGGCGTGGCTGCGCACTCGCGTGGTTAGTGAACAGAAACGCCCCGACCACAGACCGGCGCATCCTGCATTTCTAAGGGATAACTGTCAGTTTACCATTGCTCATGTCAAATGAGCTGCATGCTTTATATCCATCAATCTACACGTGTACAGTAGGCTAATATATAGGAACATACTTTATTTATCAGCGTTACTGCGTGATGAGTTTCCATTTGCGTGCGGCAACAAAACTATTCACCGGACTTGTTCTATAGCCTACTGAATAGCCAACATGGGCTCACACATATTTAGAAATAATCTTCTACACGCGCTGTTTTTTTTCTGAGACACTGCAGATTACCTGCGTGCATTTGCTGTCCACGCGACTGCGACCAGGGAAAGAACTGTGCTCTAGGTCGGCTAGAGACACAGAGCTCACGCCGTTCCGCAGATCTCCAGCTTTCTCCAACCAGTCCTGGGAACTCCCCGCGAGAGAACAACGTAACTCCAAGACGCATGCTTGAGAATGTCAATAATAGAGAACGAGGTGCAACTCCGCCTTATTGCACCGGCGAAATCTCCGTTGCTGCCGGAGAACAAACCCGGCGTGATGAAGCGCAATCATGCTACAGTGTTTCAGAGAAGCTCGTGCGATTAAGTCGCTGCGGGTATCGCCTTCCATCTGCGTCTGTAGTCTCTGCCGACGTGGGCGAGGAGGAGACTCTTGGTGGAAATGTGCGCGCGATGACTCCGCCTTTGCATACTTTAACGTAGACCTGATTAAATCCTCCGAGCTCCACTAGCCTGCCTGCACTGGTGTCCGTGGATGTCGTGTCTGATGTCTGTGGACCGGTTTTGTGATGATGACTGGTCATCTTGGCCACGGAATTCATTGAGCATTTTTAGATTTAATCTAATTTGTGAATGTCCTTTTGCTTTTATTTCCAAGGCAACATGCAGGCGGTTGTAGCTAGGACACCTCACTGAGCAAGAACACGTTTGTGTGGTGTGTGTGTGTGTGTGTGTGTGTGTGTGCGTTTGTGAGAAAGACAGAGTAAGAGAGAGAAAGATAGAGAGAATGGTCGTGTGTGTGTGAGAGTGAGAGAGAGAGAGAGAGAGAGAGAGAGAGCACGGCGCAAGCAGCAACTCCACCTCTAGTGGCGGTAGTGAGGCACTTCAGGTTCTCTGTAATGGAGGCCGAAGCTGACATCTGATCAGCTCAAAAGGTATGTTTTCCGCCCACGGCATGTCGGGGCAGAGCCTCATCAGCTCTCTCTACCGGCCTCCTGCTAACATCTGTGTGTGTGTGTGTGTACTGTGGGGAGCTTATTGAGGGACTGAGGCCAACCATCTTCGTACAAACATCTTCGACCTTCGTACACACTACTACACAAACGCGTGCTCTAAGGCTATGGCAGGTGGGCTCTATCAGACACGGAGAACCGGGAGAGAGAGACAATGAGGCTGAGTTCTAAGACATGGCATGGGGGAACCAGTCGGACACGCAGACCAGGGAGAGAGAGAGAGAGAGAAAAAAAGAGAGAGAGAGAACAAGGTTGTGAACAACGCTGTGTTGTAAGCGAAGGGCCTCCACGTGTCTGCACGGATGTGTTGGTGACATGGGCACTGGAAGTGTATGGTGACACGGGCCGGCGCTTCTACTCACAGCATTCCACCGCCGCGCGCATCACTGCCGCGGAGGACTGGAGATATGCCTGTGCGTGCCTCTTGGGTCCTCTCCAGCGCGGGCTCGAGAAGCTGCCTCCCCAGGCCGTCCTTCCCATGATCCCCCCCTTCAGCTTTCAGTCGGGCCTATAGTCGAACCCACGCCGCCACTTTTCCCCCACACCTCTGCTGTTAAACCCGTTTTAAAGGGATCCATCCCCACGGGATCCATCCACCAGAATGGATGAACTGCGCCATACAGACATTCCATCACACAAAGGACTCGCGCCGATTAGCGGATGACCCAGCGGACCTGTAATATTGTCTACCGGAATATTATGTGGAGGAATAGCCAGCGGGATGCCGTAGGCCCCGGGAGCTATCGGTACCTGCTCTACCGACGCAACGTCCGGGCCCATGCGCACGAGGAGATTGTGCCGAAATTTACGAAATAGACCACTTCTACCAGGTAGATCTCAGCTCGTGCTCTCTTCCATGCACGTGAGCGCGCAATGGCGCGAGCATACATGTCCTCGGGCGTCGCCACTGTGACGCCAGTCGTGTTTATCCACCTCGCGCTGTTCTCCACCTGACACAGGTATGCTCGTGACATGACCTCCTCATTTACCCGACCTAGAGCTCGTGCTCTGTCCTATCAGTGATCTGCGCTGGAGAAACCACACCAGCCGGACGCCCGCTCCTTATCAGATTTCTGTAGTTTTCCGAATTAATGCCAAGGGCGGGGGGCGCATCCCTGTCACTGTGAATAGTCTGTTCTTGTAATGAGTGTATGTGTGTGTATGTGTATGTGGGGGCATTCACTCCAATGTGTTTCTACATTCTAAGAACTACTAGTGTCTAGTTTGCGTAGGCCTATTGAGCAGATCATTCGATCATTCGATAAATACCATTACTTGTATAGCATTTAGCATTCGATATATCACATGTATATGACAATGCAAACTGCCCCCTGTTTTTAAACAGACATGTCTCCGGGTTTTCTCCACAGAAACCATCGGAATCAGAACTTCTCCGCGCCCGTCAGACCCATTCTCTCCATGCTCTCAAACTATGGCCTCGTGCAGGATTCGCTTCGGTTTGGTGCGCCGTTTGCGCTGCATCCGCTGTTTTTATGTTGTTGTTTTTTGATAATCTCTTAAACACGAACATGTTTAACTTGACTTCCAGACTTGACTTCCAGCTCGATCGGGCTGCTGACTGGTGTTGTAGTGGATTAATTCTGAAAGTTATTTCTCTGTGTGCCCGAAAGCTATTCTTAATTCATTCTTTTTCCCCATCTAAAATATGGTAAATGTCTGAGCATTATGAAGATGTCTGTGTGTGTGCATGTTCGCGCTCGAGCGCGCGCGCGTGTGTGTTTCATTCCCGGGCATTCCGGCCCCGCCGCTAGGCTCTGGTTCCCCTCACAGGCCCGCTGGCCTCTCGCTGACAAGCGGAGACAGAGAGCTGTATACACGCGGCTTCCCCCGCTACGCGACCGTCCACCGGGCCCTACACTCAGCCCCCAAACAAGGCCAAACCCCCATTCATATTAGCGTCACATTAACACCCTGTAATATTACACTCTGTAATAGTAATAGTAATAATGATACTAATAATAGTAATAATAATAGTAGTAGTAATAATAATAATAATAATATGTCATGATATGAAAGATATAATATATGCAATTACAATGTATGCATGTAGCATACAATTAATAGGCCTATGTATGTGTATAATAGATCATGTTTAAGAAAACGCGAATGAGCTGTTCCCCAGTCCCCTGTAGACATTTGTGGTTGAATTATAAAGATAGTCTCTATATTATAAAGATAGTCTCAACAGGAACTAGATTCCTTAAAACTCCCAAACAACCTCAACCAGTCCTCGCCTGGCATGTGTGAACAAGCTGTGGGTGAGAGTAATTAAATTAGTTATTTTAGAATTCTAACTTGCCCCAGCTCATTTTTCAAAAGCCTTTTTTTTTCGTTTCGCATTCGTTTCGTTGACATTTCGTTTTGTAAATTATCCTCTGTTGTGAAAAAACGTCGTCTGACCTGACAGAGAACAACCAATTACAATATCCTTTATTGAAATTATTGTATGCATAAATTGAAGTCAGTGTTAAGGGAAGTGTGATTATATTTCAAAAGGATCGGCTGACCGTATCAGTCGCAGAGCACTAACCATTTGGAACTTTCCAGGACACCGACGCGCATTTCCCCCCAAATGATCTGCAGCCGAGGTCATGATATCCAATGATTTAAGCAATGGTCGTATTTATGAAGTGACATTCAGGTGTGATATTTATAAGCAACAGTCTTCATGTAAAAATGACACCAATATAGCATGTTTATATTGTCACAAGTGCTGCTGGCTCCTCGCGAGCATGAGTCTGTGGGCATTAATATATCAGTGAAGCGCATCCTGCGCTCGAGTCTCGCGCATCCTCAGCACCAGCAGTCCCGCGCCTCTCCAGCCTCGTGCTCCTGTGCCCGACCTGTTGGGCTACCAGGCCCGGATGCCCTGCAGCGTCCCCTGGCACTGCGGCACGGGAGGGCCCTGTGGTGCGGGAGGCTGAGGCGCTGCCCCGAGGTTTGGCAGGCCCATGAGCGCGCTGGCAGAGGTGCTCGCGGGCAGCGCCGGGAGGCTGGAGTACGTGCAGCTATAAGTGTTTGTGTAGACGGGGTTGTTGTAAGTGTACGCAGGGTAGCTGCTGTATCCGTACGGGCTGGCGCCCACTGCGTATGTGGCGTTGTAGTTCTGTGATCCCGCGAGGCACGGCTTACCATCCCGAACCAAAACGGGCACTGCCACGCGACGAGGTGGCCCGGCGTGATGGTGTCCTGCCATCTCGAGGGTCTTATCCTGGCGTTGCCGTTTGCACTTGTAGCGGCGATTCTGGAACCAGATCTTCACCTGCGTGGACGTTAGCTTCAGCGTGCTGGCCAGGTGCTCGCGCTCTGGGGCAGACAGGTAGCGCTGCTGTTTGAAGCGCCTCTCGAGCTCGAACACCTGAGCTTGGGAGAAGAGCACGCGAGGTTTCCGCCGACTCCGCTGCCTCTGCGGCCTGCCGTCCGCCTCCTCGGGCTCGCTCTCCGGTGCCTTCGCGAGCGCCATGCAACTCTCTGAGGAGAAGAGGCAACCGTCAGCGCGCGGCTCACTCTGTCAAATATGCAGCTTAACACTAACTAACTAACGACTCCTTTCAAATCATGTTCAGCAATACTGATTGCACGTCCATTTAAATATAGTATATCCCCATTATTTGACACAATGTTTAACATATCAATTTAGCAAATGTTGTTATTTGAGTTATTGAACAAGTCAGTGTGAGAACACTATTTATTAACTGTAGTCAACACAACTCTTATTTAAAAACTGTAGTTAACAGCGCTATTTTAAAACTATATAAATATATAAATATAACTGCACTATATTCGGGCTATAAAACACTATAACAGCAAACTATTTTAACAAAACTATGCTACTAGCTCTTTCACAACATAACAAAATGATGTATACACACCCCATACGAACAACGCCATAACACACTAGTTATGACAATAATAAATACAACAATTACATACATAACTAACTATTTCCAAACACTGAAAGAACACCACTTTAACCAAATTACCAACACTATAAAATGTAACACTCTAAACAAAATTATAAAAACTATAAGATGATCTTATTAAGATCGACACTATTTTAACAAAATTACCAACACTATACGATCAACACTGTTTTAAGAAATCTTTGCTTGTCGCTCTTTTACAGCACTCAACAATTTTTCCACGCTTTATGTCAGAATGATTTAGCTACTATTACTATTACTATACAAACACTATCACTATACAAATACTATTACTATACAAATACTATTGGCCTACTATACAAATTATTCACCATCCCGCTATTACAGCATTACCAAAACAATACAGAAGAGAGGCCTTACCATGTAAACACACAACGGCACAATTAAATAAAAATAAATAAGTCGTTTATAGCCTGTTCAATTCATGCTGATTATAGTTTGTTATAGTGTGCAATTATGCACACGATAGTTGGAGCTTAACTTTCTTAAGTAGCCAGTCTCCAGCCTCTATGCGGGGCTGTGTGAGAACTCTGGGTTTGTAGGCTACCAGCTACAAGCGACACGAGGCTCTGGGCTACACAACTAGAGCGAGATCAGAGGAAATCTGAGCACTCACTGGCCGTCTCGCGCCCGTCCGCCTCGAGTTTGGGCTCCTCAGAGTGGTGTGTGAGCGCGGGCGCGCCGTACAGCTCCGGGGAGAGGCTGGAATCCACCAGGCTCTCGTGCTCCGACAGGGTGTTTAGATACGACATCCTCTCCTCGCCATCGGAGAAGCCGGGACTGTCTCCGCCACCGAGAGCGCACGCAGGAGGGGTGTGGAAGTGCTGCTGCAGTTGAAGTCCGTGCTGAGCGTGCGGATGCAGCGCGAGCTGTTGCTCCATCTTCAGAATATCCTTGACAGAAAACGGCGTGGAAGTGACGGGGCTCGGGAGCATCATCAGAGTGTGTGCGCGGGCAACCAGCGACGGCCCTCCTGTGGACACGGAGGGTTGCAACATAAAGACCTCCGGAGCAATGACTTTATTTAGACATTCTGCTTTCTAATATTAACATTTCCCAAAATATTTACAGATCAACATGTCACGCGCGGCAAGAGGAACGGCTGGGAACGGCTGTGTCTGGGCAGGCTCGGGGAGGGTCGTGAGGCGCTGACGCCGGGGTCCGTGCTGTCTGTAGCCAGGATTTCACCGGGAGGCGATGCGAACGGGGCGGCTGGTGACGTCACACTGTTAGGGAGGGACGTGCTCTCCTCATATGGGTGGGACACCCCCCCACACACACACACACACACACACACACCCTTGGCGCAACGCGGATTACTTTCCAATTTGAGAAGAGTGGGGCTATGACCCGTAGAACCGATATCAGCCCATTATTTGTTGTGTGATAAAGAGTGGGAGCTAGCTCGCGTTTGTGGCGGAGAGGCACGATCCTTCAGACGGCCTGAATGTTTAGAAACAGATCCGTTTTCCCGCCAGTCACCGTACGTGACGCAGACTAGCCCCGTTAACTTGACACAGTAGTGCTGTTCTAGGCTTGGCCAAATGAAACCTGAGTGGGGCTGATGAGCCTGTGTTTTACGCTTCAGAGCCAAACGGCATCTGTTGGTCTCGCACACTCGTGTGTGTGTGTGTGTGTGTGATAGCTTTGTTTGTTCCATGTTTCATACCGAGTGTAATTATAAGAGTTTACCACATCAGTGAAGTGTTTGGTGTTGTCGTTAATGAGGTCATCAGCTCCTCATTGCCCCAAGAGAGTCGTTAGGCGTGTTCGCCTGATGGAAACGCCAAAAAGGTTTGGTATAGTCCGGAGCTCAGAGACAGTAACTGAAACGAGTTGAGACCTATTCAAAATAACATAATACTAATAGGCTAATAATCATAATCATTATAATAATAATAATAATAATAATAATAACAGTCTGTTGTTGTTGTTGTTTTTTATGTTGTCCACCCGAAACCCGAGCAGCAATAGTAGTTGTTGTAGTAGTCAGGTAAATCCTGATAGTTGTTATAATATCCGAATAGGCTCTTATAGGCCTATAATAGAATAATAGCCCAGGTGCCTGATATAAAGTGTAATAGCGGTTGGTTAGCCGCAGAGGTTGCCGCATGCGACCCCACCGGAGACTGCAGACTGGAGCTCTCCGCAGATGGACTTGGGTGTCGGAGGGATTCTTATAGAATAACTTTAGTAGGCCTATACCTGATCATAGACACCGCCTCTAAATACTTACACTTAGGCCCGCACACTAGGACACGGCGAGAGTGGAACAGAAGGTTCTACCCGCAGAAAAAAATAACTTGTCTCCGCTTGAAATGGAAGCGCGAGCGGCATCATAGCTTCTCGCGGTCCCGGTTGAGATGGAGCGCGAGTGGAGCTGCATCGCGGAAGAGTGGGAATCGCCATATACCACCAGCGAGATATTTCAATCTTAACATTTCGGAGGAAAAAAATGTCCCTACAGTGCTGATAACACGACCATGACGCAATGGCTACAGCCCCGGTGAGTGTGTGACTAGGCTTTATACAACCCAGCCGGTTTATAATAGCTGTTTTGAATTTATGTTTGAGGCTACATTTGATTTATGACACAACCTCGCGGATGAAAACAAGTTTTCCATTATGGTCCTCCAAATAAATAGCCTTCTGTTTTTCTTTTTAGTCTATATCACTTTACACATATTATTATTGTTGCAATAATAATAATAATAATAATAATAATAATAACCTGTATTAATATTACTGCATAGACCAATATTCATACACTTTGTCCAGCTTGCGAATGACCAATTAGGGAATGCCTATACAGGCGATGATGACTAATTATTTTCGAAATTATTTATACCATAATAAACCGCATTATAGTCGATGTGAATGTGCCAAGTCTATGATTTCGTTAAGATAGCTCACAATGGTCTGTGTTTCTTTAAATATAGCCTGATAATAATGAAAAAAACTTTAAAAGTAATTTCAAGGTTTAAAAATGACCTAGAATATTTCGATCAACTGGAATGAGAACAAATCGCACACGGCAGTCTGGGGGTGCCTGGATGGCCTGGACCCTGGATGCGGCCTTCTCGCTGATGCCCTTCTCTTTGATTATATTTATTACATTTTTATTTTTTGTTTATTTTATTTCATTTCATTTCATTTAATTTTAGATTGTCTACTACTCATTCATGACTGCCGGCTCCGGATAGCGCTTTATCTTCTAGTTTTCCTTTTAAAGGAGACCCGTCTCCTCCCCCTCCAGTCCGCAGATTAGTCGCTATCAGGCCGCGCTGACTTTTGAACCCGACCTGTGAAAATGTAAATATGACCATCTCTCAAGCTCCAGCCGGGATGAGGTGACGTTCTCCAGCTAAGCTCCAGTTGTAAATAATTATTTTAAGTGTAGCACTGCAGCCGCTTTCGCGTCAGATAGATAGCCATAGGCTTAAATCCTTACCCTGGAGTTTAGGAATAAGGCATTCTGATTTAATTGACCATATCGTGGGCACGTGATAATTTGATCACAGGCATCAATAATTGCATTTCTGTTCCCGCGTGCTTACCGGGTTGCGCTGATGCCGGAGCTTCTTGTCCCGAGTGGGATGAGCTCCTCGGTGGACTAAAATGGACATTCAGCGGAAATTTCAAATCGAGTTAGTCCGTATTTTCTCACTATTATTTACCAAGTAACTTTTACCAGTGAACTGACTTAAATGTGCGTGAGCATTTGTGTGTGATTGTAGGTCAGGTTTGAAACTTTACAGGACGTCTTGACGTCGGATCTTGGCATGTTTACGTCTTCCGGACTGAGGTCCACTTGGACATTTTCTTGAGTCACCAGCACAGTCAGGCTCTGGCCTCAGTCCACGGCGCAACCGCGAGCACAAATACGCCAATCGAAGTGTATTAAAATTCAGCTCATTGCTAGGTGTCCGGTTAGAGTGATGTGACGATGCTCATGTGTGGTAGAGCTCGCGGGACTCGCCGCTGCGATTTAAGCAGAGAAACTCAGAAGTCACACCGGGTCAACCGGGTCACGACGAACCGGTCCATCATGCACAGTGAAGGACCAGAGCTCAGAACAGCACCGAGAGACAGGGATAGATTTAAGGAATCTTTTTGCTCACATTTTAGTCAAATGCGTCTCCACATACTTACACAGCAGCAGGGTCTCGCGCCACTTTCCAGCCTCGTGGCCTCAGCAAAGAGAACGAGCCCTGTCAATAAAATGATGACATAATTACTAACGTTTGTTTTGTCCCTTTGATAATTCCTGCGTCTGATTAAACGACTCTCCATCCCAAATGGAACCAGTTGGCCTGTGGAGTCGCCAGGCAGTGGGCCCGGCGATGCGCCAGCGTCATGCATCTGACAAACCTCTCTTACCTGCGTCTCACGTGAGTCGCCGCTGAACCAGTAGTCAGGTGCGCGATTGACCGGCGCCAGAGACAAAAGCCTGCTCGCGACTGAGAGCCGAAGAGAGGGGGAAGCGCTCGAGCTAATCCCATCCGCTGGCCATCAGCGAGGCTGTTTAGATTAGGTCGCTCGCGCCTTCCCGTCGACCTGTGGATAAATGCCTTAAAAATGTGAGCACGCTGGGCGGGGGAGAGGCTCGCTTCCCCCTCGTGTAAACAAGATTTCTGCGCTTGAGCTACTTCAACGGTAATTACTCTCTCACACACACACACACACACACACACACACACACACACACACACACACACACACATCGAATGACTAATAACAAAAAGGATAGTTAGGTTAAATTGTTGTTTGTCAGACGCCTTAGTTCATAAAATGTAATACATGGGCCTATAGATAGATAGATAGATAGATAGATAGATAGATGAAAACATCCATACATACATACAGAAACAGTCTGAATACTAATGAACTCTTCTCACTCCATCTCAATCAGAAGTGCACCTGCGTGTGAACATCTGATTCCACCTCTGCGCCAATTCCACAGCTGTGTGTGTGTGTGTGTGTTGTCTTTGTGAGTCTCAGGTTATTACAGGGGACGGAACGAGTCATAAGTCCCCGGTGATTAATAGCAGGGTGTGCGGCTCACCTCTGTGCCTTCACGAGCTGAGCCTAAATGGACCACTATACTTCATTCAGCGCGCGGCCCGTAAGGTCAAGCCCAAAACCCATGTTTTCCCAACGCACGTGTCTGAGTCGGAGTGCTTTAATCGGTTTTCTGACGCGGGGGGTATGGTGAGCTAGTTAAGTTGTTGTTTTTACGCTGTCAGTCAGCACCTGGAGAATTCGCGGAAGGAGTCAACATGCGCCGGTGTGGCCAAGCGCTCGAGAGCGAGCCGTGTGTCGCCAGCCGCGCCACGGCTGTTTTGTGTGGCTTAGCATGACGGGTGAGCTCATGACACCAGGGCGGCCAGGTAACAGCGCGAGCAGGATGGAATTCGTTTAGCTCCTGATTTGAGCAACAACAAATACATTCTTCACTCTGCGCCGGTGTGATAATGACTCAGCAGTGAAACCTAATTTAATTACATTGATTATAGCTTAGCCTATTAGTAGGCCTAGCACATGTCTGAGTGCGCTTATGAACACGGACAAAAAGATAGCGAGAAAGTGATACAAATATATATACTTTCAAAATATAAATTTATACACTGAGATTCTCCGTTCATTGGCGGAACTACGAATAGCCGCAACAAGAGGCAAATTGTTTTTTTAACAGACGCGTTTCTCTGACCCTCACAATGAGATGGGTCCCCTGGGAAATTTTTGTTTTTATAAATATTTGGGTTTGTTGATGATGGTTAGTTAATACATAACATCCACTGCAAGCATTGTTTATCGACTTTTAACAGCCCAAAACATTAAATGTTAGTCCACAAAGTAATGCATCTTTCATAGAGGTGCTCTGATCTGGGACACAAGATTTGTTTAGCAAAATTCCCTGGGCTTATTCCGTGGGCTAAAGTAAACATCAATTAGAAAAATATTTATTGTTAAAGAATAATTGCCACACAAAAAAACATTATGGACCGACCAGCTAAGAGAGAGAGAGAGAGAGAGAGAGGAGGAGAGACGAAATGGAACAACGTGGACATTCAGGAAAAGGAGCCATCGGTCATTAAATAAGTGACAGCGACGGTTACCACTTTTAACCGGCGAGATTCGGTAAAGCAGGACAGTCCAGCGCTCCTACCCTGTTTCTCCCTAAAACACTCTCTCCAACCCCTCTCCAGCACTGAGACTCAGTGCAGTGAACCAGTGGGATTTTGCTGTAGCCTAAATGTTGATAGTTGTTGACCGTAGGTCTACATCAAGCAGACAATATCAAGTCTCAATGAATGCACATAAACCCGACAACAACATGTCAACAACCACAGCAATTTGTACTCTACATTATACCAGTTCATGGAGGCTGAGCTATTTGAGTGTAATGATAAACATTACTAAAGATGGGATATTTTTGTAACATAAAATATGACATGAGTTTCCCACGGGATAAATAAAGTAGGCCATATATATATGACTCTGTGTATTTATCTATCTAAATTAAATTTAGATAGATAAATTGTGTTGTAAAAGTGTTATAAAAGTTCAACGCTTGTTTTCGTGCAGTAGGCTATTCTTTTTGATAAGCGAGGTCATGGGTAGGCGGACGTGATTCGAGGGCTTTCTGTTCCTGTTTATGTAAAGGTTTTACATAGGCTGAATAAAAGGCTACACTGCATGTTATTAACCAAAAGCGCACGCTATGTGTCGGGTCAGATCGCGGACCGGGTATCATTTAATCATAATTAATATTTGCGGTGGGGAGGGGCTTAAAACATATAGCCCAGGGGCCTCGGGTGGTATTAAGGCGCCCCTGCCTATAATGTGGTGATGAGGAGACTAGCCTAAAAAGGTCTAATGGCCTGAACTCACCTACACGTGTGTGCCTCTCTCTCTCTCTCTCTGTGTATGTGTGTGTGTGTGTGTGTGAGAGAGTGAGTTAGAGAGTGACGTGTGTGTGTGCTTGTATGAGTGATGTGTGTATGTAGCGCGAGGCACTGTTGGGGCTATTAGGGCCATTAGCGCGTGCTGTCTGGCGCTGACCCGT
>NC_063206.1:3978628-3986128 GCF_017589495.1 Alosa alosa | reverse complement strand
TCACAGCTAAACCTAGCTCCTGTAATCTTTCAACCAAGGTTAGGAGTCATGTTGAATAGGGGTGTGCCGCACGGACAGTCGCATATAGCACAGAATAGAAGTCACCATCACTGACTGTTAACTGGGCTACCAATCTTGCAGCTGTAATAAACAATGGATCTGAGACACTTTCCTGTTCTGTTTATGTAGGCTAATGTATTTCTGAATGTAGCCTGCCCAATGCAAAGAAATAAAAGATAAACTATGGTGCATTTCCATACTCATTGTACAACATTGCGAGACACTTATCTCTTGTATGATCTCATCCCAGAAAGATTTTCTTTGACTTGTTAGTTTTTTGAACATTTATTGTACGGTTATATAAGAAGAGCAGTGATGTGTGTGTGCTAGTAGAGCGTCATATTTTGCAATTACTTAAATTATAAAATAAACTAGCAATAAAAACATGCAAATAATAAGCCAAAATGATTAGACCAAATGAAACTGCTAGACTATTAGAAAGCACTCTCTTGTGCGTCAACGAAGCTGTTTAACTAATTTTATACAATACAGTCACTCAGAGACTGTTTACTGGGGAATATGATATATTGTGGTGATAACACCTACATAACCACAATTTTTAGTGGTGTCCCTAACGCTTTCATTCAAAATAATTAATGCAATAAATAAATAAATAGGCTACAGTTCAACTAGGCCTAATCAGTTTTTGTTTGTTCATAGGCCTATTCTGAAATATCTTTAAACTGGACTAAACAGCCCACTTCTTGGGACCAGCTCCACTGTCCGCTGCTCATTAGGGGCCAGGGGAATTACTAGACCCTTTCTACTGGGACACGTGCCCCAGGGGCGTCACTAGACCCTTTCTACGGGGACACGTGCCCCAGCATTGAACTGCTGTGTCCCAGACTGTCCTGAAAAAGGAAGATATAGCAATAACTAGCATAGCTTAGATTAAGTAGCTAAACAACATACTGTAGGTGACCACTACTGCATAACGTTATGGAGCGCTGAAATGTACACTATGTTTGACCATTTCTGAACTGTGAAACTCAGCAAATATGCTTTGTTGTTGTAAACCTATTGTAGTATCATCATAACTATTCCACCAGTGTGTGCATGGTTACAATTCTGATTCTAATTCAAGTGCAAAATAGTTTAGGCTACAGCACAAATATTTCTCTTCATAGATAAAAATATATCTAAATAAATAAGTCTAACCTCTGAATTTCTTTTCAACATGCACCAGATCGATAGCCTGGCTAACGCCAGACCTCATCTCATTGAGATGGGGTCTGGGAACTACACATTCATTTTTTCGTGTTTGAGTAGTGGTTTACAGATGGCCGAGCCGTTTCTTGGGCGCTACGAATGTCTACCAAATGCGTCTGTACGTAGCTCAAGACATCGTCATCGTCTTGCTGTCCCCGTCCGTGATTGGTCCTTTCCCTTTCCTTAGGGGTCCTTTTCCAACCTGTGATTGGTTCTTTCGTTGAGGTGAAAATCGGGTCAGTGGAATCCAGGCTGCCTAGCAGTGCGGATAAAATCGTGCACAAGGGGGAGGAAACCCAGGCTACCAGATTGATGCATTTAAACATTAAAATATACACAATTTTCCTCTAAGGGAGCATGCCCCCAGAACCTCCTAGGGGCATCTTCTGCCCCCGGACCCAGCCTAGGGGCATCTTCTGCCCCAATGCAGCTGGAGGCTGCACACCCCTAAAGGTCTGATCCTAGAACCGCCCCTGTGTGAGTTCACGAGCGAGCACACCTGCGGGGTGTTCCAAGCGAGCACACCTGCGGGGTGTTCCAAGTACGTTGTTTATTGACACACCTGGGTGAGTTAACTCAGAGTAACTGGTAAACCTCCTAATAGAAGAGCTGTATGGCTTCATTCTCATAACAAAACAATACCATAGGGCTCTTGTTGTCGGAGGTTTACCCCTTACTCTGAGTTAACTTAGGGACTGTACGATATTTACCGGGGGGCGGGGGGCCTAAGAGAATTTTTTAAGCCTTAGGGGAAGGCCCAGGAGAAATTTTTGGCCTGGGGGGAGGGCCGAGGAATTTTTTTTTTCCTGATCCATGATATTTTTTTCCCTGATCAATGATTCGATATTTTAAAAGGTTTGTAGGCCAAAACATGATTCACGTCTCTTTGACAGAGTGGGCGAGTCCAAAAAGTCGCAACCCTACCTGAATCTTCCACAACCCCCCTCGTAAGCTTGCAGGTTTTTAAACATGTCTAGTGAAGCAACGAGGCGCAAACGTGGTGACTTTCTGCAAAGACGAAGCAATGCTAGATTACACATGAATGTAGTACGAGTTCAAATGGTCTATCAAAAAAACAGATTTATTTTGTCTAATATGATGTATGAGCGCCCTCTGGGGGCTATACGATATTTAGGGGGGGCTAGGAGAATTGTTTTGAGCCGGGGGGAGGCCCCTGGAAAAAAAAATTTGACCAGGGGGTAGATCCAGGCAGAACATTTTTAACCCGATCGTCTGGCGACCGCCCACCCCTCCCGCTAAATATCGTACAGTCCCTTACCCAAGTTTGTCACTAAACCACATACTTGGAATACCCCGCTATTGTGTTATTTGTGGGTTGACATGTGAGGTATGTGAATAAACTGGGTTCCGATTCTGCAGGAAAATCAGACGGCTTACTGTGTCATGAGTCAGGCGATGCTAGGCCAGGTTTCCATAGTGTTACGTCTTAGCAGGCGATGCTAGGTCAGGTTTCCATAGTGTTACGTCTTAGCAGGCGATGCTAGGTCAGGTTTCCGTAGCGCTACGTCTTAGCAGGCGATGCTAGGTCAGGTTTCTGTAGTGTTACGTCTTAGCAGGCGATGCTAGGTCAGGTTTTCGTAGCGCTACGTCTTAGCAGGCGATGCTAGGCCAGGTTTCCGTAACGTTACATCTTAGCAGGCGATGCTAGGTCAGGTTTCTGTAGTGTTACATCTTAGCAGGCGATGCTAGGCCAGGTTTCCCGTAGCGTTACATCTTAGCAGGCGATGCTAGGCCAGGTTTCTGTAGCGTTACATCTTAGCAGGAGATGCTAGGCCAGTTTTCCGTAACGTTAGATCTTAGCAGGCGATGCTAGGTCAGGTTTCTGTAGTGTTACATCTAGCAGGCGATGCTGGGCCAGGTTTCTAGCTACATCTTAGCAGGCGATGCTAGGCCAGGGTTTCCGTAGTGTTACATCTTAGCATCTTAGGCCAGGTTTTCGATGCTACGGCCAGTTGCCTGTGTTCTAGAAGACCCAGCAGCAGGAGATGCTATCAGTTTTCCGTGAACGCTTAGATGCTGGAGCCCAGGTTTCCGTAACGCTAGATCTTAGCAGGCGATGCTAGGTCAGGTTTCTGTAGTGTTACATCTTAGCAGGCGATGCTGGGCCAGGTTTCTGTAGCGTTACATCTTAGCAGGCGATGCTAGGCCAGGTTTCCCGTAGTGTTACATCTTAGCAGGCGATGCTAGGCCAGGTTTTCATAGCGTTACGTAGCAGTTGCCTGTGTTCTAGTGAGTGGTGGTCCCAGTTTGGGGAATGTCTCGTTTTGTGTCTTTTAGTATATTTTTGTTAAGGACTTTTACTTTGTACCAGTCATGTGTTCCGTTTACTTCCTCTCCCTGTTTCTTAAAGGAAAATTCCGGTATTTAGCACTTTGAGTCATGTGGTGTCCACCACTCTAGTTCATCCAAAACAAACCAGAAAAGGGACTCAAAGTGCTAAATACCGGAATTTTCCTTTAAGGTCCTGTTCACCTTTGTTTATTTTGCCATGAGACCCTGTTAACTGTCTCCTGTCTCTGCCCCTCACCTGAGTCTTGTCCAGTTGCCTGATTATTAGCTTATCTGGCATAGCAGTAGGCTATAGCAGTCACCATTAGCTTAGCTTATCTGGTGTAGCAGTAGGCTATAGCAGAGACTTTCTAATGTGAAGACACAGCACTCAAAAAATTCTCCATAGAAATGCATGGGGTTAGTTTGTAACGCATATCTACACATATCCCACCCCTTCCTTGGCGACATGTGAATACATTGAGCCAATCATGTGGTGTGATGTGAATACATTGAGCCAATCATATGTTGTGTTGTGAAGACATCGTGCCAAGTGAGTGTGTTGTGAACTCGCCGCTGGAGCAAGATTGGTATCGTGAAGCCTTGCGCATGCGCATTTCTGCCGAATAGGATGCCCGATGAGTGCCCAAAAAGCGTTGCTATATGGCCGCCGAGTGGAGGGACTTGCCTAAAAGGACTTTGGTATTAGTCAGTTTGGTTATTGTTTCACCAGCCTCTTCTTGTTCCCCGTCCACCCGTGTCTTATCTTGTCTTTGATTGGTCATTGTGTGTCAATGTCGCATTGCTGTCTCTTCCACTGCTGACCTCTCTTGTTTGGTGTGTAGTATGTGAAGGTCTTGAGTTTTGAGTTACATACTGCTTTTTGTTGTGCATTTGGGTCTGAAACTGAAACTGTTATGCATTTGGGTCTGAAACTGAAACTGAAATAATCATATTTGGTCCACCCTCCTCTGTCACCATATTTGGTCCACCCTCCTCAGCAGTACTCTTGGTCCACTCTCAAAAAATGTGCACTCCGTGGTTAGAAATCTTGGTGTCATGCTGGATAGCTCTCTAAATTTTAATAAACAAATCAACAGTGTGGTCCGAAGTGGCTTTTTATCAACTCAGAGTCATAGCAAATCTCAAGTCCTTTTTATCACAAAACAACCTTGAAACCCTTATACATGCTTTTATTACCTCCAGACTCGATTATTGCAATATTTTATACACAGGACTGACCCAATCTAACATTCACAAATTACAGATGGTCCAGAATGCAGCAGCCAGATTGCTTACTGGTACTAAAAAGAGAGAGCACATCACACCAGTCCTGGCTCAGCTGCACTGGCTTCCTGTTAAATTTAGAATTGATTTTAAGATTTTACTTTTTGTTTTTAAAGCTCTTAATGGCCTAGCACCCCCCTACATTGCTGAAATCCTTTCTCCACACTCTACCTCTAGGTCGACCCGGTCATCTTCAAGACAACTCTTAACTGTCCCCCGCACACGTCTCAAAACAAAAGGTGACCGGGCCTTCTCTGTGGCTGGCCCAAACTTATGGAATCCCCTCCCACCCCACATTAAGTCCCTCACTACCCTTGCTAGTTTTAAGTCTAATTTAAAACGACCTTTTTCTCTCTTGCTTTTAACAACCTTTTAATTCTGCCCCCTGTGTCTTGCGTGTGTGTCCCTCTACCTTTTACTTATTTGTATCTACCACTTACTTTTAGTTATTTATTTATCTTAATATATATATATATCCTGCTTACTCTATTTAACCTGTTTTACTCCATTTATTTTATGTTCTTATCTTTATATTATATTTTTTAACTTTATCTATTCTACTGATCTTATTATTATTATTACTACTATTATTTATTTTTATTTTTTTTCTAATGTACTACCTCTTAATTCTACTCATGTAATATAATTTTCCTTTTACTTTTATATATTTTCTTAGTCAGACCTGTGTATCCCTGGGCCCCTTTTTATGTTTCAACTGTTGCCTAACCTCTCATTGCCATGTAAAGCACTTTGGGTCAACTCCTGTTGTTTTTAAATGTGCTATATAAATAAAAATGACTTGACTTGACTTGACTTGGGTCTTACTAAAACTAAGGTCATGAAAGTGATCTTGTGAACATTTGTTCCGTTTTTACGTGTGTCTCTTGAACATGTGGGGTAAAGATATGTACACAGTGCTGAAATCGACTCATTTGCTTTTGAGGGTGCTGTCCATGTAAACAGTGCTGAAATGTGATATATATATAAATAAGTATATATGTATATATACTCTTTTGATCCTGTGAGGGAAATTTGGTCTCTGCATTTATCCCAATCTGTGAATTAGTGAAACACACTCAGCACACAGTGAACACACACAGTGAGGTGAAGCACACACTAACCCGGAGCAGTGAGCTGCCTGCTACAGCGGCGCTCGGGGAGCAGTGAGGGGTTAGGTGCCTTGCTCAAGGGCACTTCAGCCGTGGATGTGGGCATGGGAGAGCAGGGCTCAACCACTTCCCCTGTACACATTTTTCCTACTGGTCGGGGATCGAACCGGCAACCCTTTGGTTACAAGCCCAAAGCCCTAACCAGTAGGCCACGGCTGCCCCAACACACACACACACGCACACACACACACACGCACACGCACACGCACACACACACACACACACACACACACACACACACACTAACCAGTAGGCCACGGCTGCCCCTGTGATATCGGGTGATGCCTTAGCTGCGTTTTGACCTACAGGTTAATTTACTTAAAGATTAATAAAAAAAACTGTGACGTCTGCGTATAAGTCCGTAAAGCTGGACTGAGACCCATGTTCCAGCACTGTAGCAAGACCAGGAACACTGGTGTTTGTGATGTTGGTGTTCAGTAGTAATCATGTGTCTAGTGGTGATGTTGGTCTTCAGTAGAAAGACTGGTGTTCAGGAGTAATGCTGGTGTTCAGTAGAAATGCTGGTGTTCAATAGTGATGATGGTGTTCAGTAGTGATGGTGTTTAATAGTAATGTTGGTGTTCAGTAGTGATGTTGGTGTTCAGTAGTGATGATGGTGTTCATGATGTTGGTGTTCAGTAGTGATGATGGTGTTTAATAGTGATGTTGGTGTTCAGTAGTGATGATGGTGTTCAGTAGTGATGTTGGTGTTCAGTAGTGATGATTGTATTTAATAGTGATGATGGTATTTAGTAGTGATGTTGGTGTTTAATAGAGATGATGGTGTTTAATAGAGATGATGGTGTTCAGTAGTGATGATGGTATTTAATAGTGATGATAGTGTTCATGATGCTGGTGTTCAGTAGTGATAATGGTGTTTAATAGTGATGATGGTGTTCAGTAGTGATGATGGTGTTCATGATGTTGGTGTTTAATAGTGATGTTGGCTTTCAGTAGTGATGATGGTGTTCAGTAGTGTTGATGGTGTTCATGATGCTGGTGTTTAATAGTGATGATATTGTTTAATAGTGATGTTGGTGTTTAATAGTGATGATGGTGTTCAGTAGTGATGATGGTGTTCAGTAGTGATGATGAGAGAGTGTGTGTGTGTGTGTCGGGGTGTGTGAAGGTCCAGGGAGTGCCCTTGAGTGCTGTTCTGCTTACACTGATTGTGTGTGTGTGTGTGTGTGTGTGTGTAGGAGGGTGGTGAGAGAGACGGAAGGAAGGTCATGTTTTGGCCCCTGGAGGTTCATAAATTAGGCAGCTGTGGTCTTCACAGACAGCTGTGCTGCTGCAGGTGTGTGTTTGTATATATGAACTTGTTCAGTGTGTGTGTGTGTGTGTGTGTGTGTGTCCATGGGAATACTGTGTCTGTATTCATTTGTGTGTGTGTGTGTGTGTGTGTGTGGGAGCTGTGGTGTTTCTTTGACCTCCTGAGAAGAAGCAGAAAAGGAAACATGGAACTTAAATATCCTACACACACACA
>NC_063206.1:3958243-3978128 GCF_017589495.1 Alosa alosa | reverse complement strand
CTGGGCCCCTGAACCGCCAAAAGTTTTTCCTAAATAACTACCTGAACCGTGGCACTGAGGATGAAGAATCTTTTTATGGTATGTTGGTCTCAAGGGCCCACATCAACCTGGCTCATAATCACTCATTTGTGATTTGCACCCCACCCCGGTAAAAAATGAAAATGCAATATTATTTTGCTTTAATCGCCCCTATCTTCAGTTAAGATGTTCAGAACTGCACCAAATTTTATGTGTATGATTGACCTGGCATTCTCGGGGTATGCCAAGTTTTCGTAGAATTTCATCCATGGGGGGTCTAAAAAAAATTAGGTTATGTGTACATTTAGTGACTGTACACTCATTGGCCTGTAAATGGCGGTGCACACATATACACATGCACACACACAGGCACCCACATACTATCGGTATTAGAGCGGCCGATACATAATTACAAATTCAGTAGGATTAAAAGAAAGCCAAAATAAATATTCATCATCATCATCATGGCTGCATTTTCAGTATTGGCGAGAAGTAGTCGTTTGTCCACTAGATGGCGCATCGTTGCAGTGAGGCGTAATTTTGTTGGAAGTTAAAAGTGGGTTGGAAAAACAATGGACTCTTCATACAAGGACTGTAATTTACGCAGCGAACATCTAATAAGGATAGGGACGATGTTCACATGAAGTGTAATTCCCATTTCTTCTTGAAGCGAAATAAATCTGAGGATGTTTATCGGACATGCTTGGTTTTACTGCAGGCAATGCGTTAATCTTGTAATATCAATAAGGACCTAGGTAATGTTACCGTTAAGCGTTGGTTGAGTGATGGAGGCATTTGATTTATTGCATTTGTAGAAAACTATAAATGCGGTTATACCAAGCAAATGTATAGCAGCACTGTTTGTATCTTCGACTGTCATTTATTGCCGTGCTACAAAATCATTCTGTGCAATGGAAGATTTACCAACGTTACACCCGGTCTGATACAGTTTGCCTATACATCGTGAGACTGAGACGCCTGTTTATTTTGTTTTAAGTGCGTGCAGGGTGTGTGAGGGGAATCGATGTGCTTTGATTACAGCTTGGTAGTTGTAGTCTGTGAAATTAAAAAGCACGTGTGTGAAGTATCCAAACAATGACACCTTCATTTCATTATGGCTGCTTTAGCAAAACACCTTAAGCTACTGTGTAGTGGGTCCCATTTAGAAGTGGCTACTTCATTCGGCGCTTTCCTTGACTCATGGAGCTGCGTGAATGTTATTACAACTTTTCGCCGCGATATGACAGTTTAAGTCCCGCTTGATACTGTAAAGGCGTAAGCCATTGGTTTTCAAAGGAGATTTTATTTGTGTAAGCCAGCATAGCCTATTGACAATGTATGTTGTAAATAGGCCTACCTTATAATCCTACCTACCTGGGAAGCTAACAGCTTTCTATTAGGATCTAGTTTGTTAGTTACCGTTTTGTCATAACTCCCTGATGCATTTTTGCATTTAGAATAGCCAGAGCGTGTATATCTCAATCGGAAAATTAAACAATATCGGGTGCCTATGGACTAGGCTGGGTGAACCCAGCCTGATCTGCCCGCTATTTATTTTTTGATTTCTTAAAAGATTGAGCTTGGTCTGATGAAAGCCAGACTAGCCATGGACCTCAGTTAAACAATGCAAGGGAACATGAATCAGCCTATATTTGCACTAACAATAACGGACAAAAGCTCTTCAACTTTGGCCCGATAAAATGTGTATGAACAGTCTAGCGACGCATTTCATCAAGGCCCATTTTGACATGTCAGTTATTTGCACCACTGGTTAGATGTAAAACAGCATTTCGTTTCAGACTAGGCTACTGTTACTTAATTTGTGCATTAACAATAACGTTTCAGACTACTGTTACTTAATTTGTGCATTGACAATAAAGTATTACATGAACTAAAGATGACTAAAATCTTATGTAGAAGAAGAAACATTCACAAAAATGACCTTTGTTTTTGAGAGCTGTTGAAAACGGCATGGAACTGACAGAGATGTTTTTGTTTAAAAAATACATAAAAATAAATAAATAAATAAATAAATAAATAAAATTATGCTGATACCTTTTGCTTTTTCCCAAATACAATGTAGCCTACAGGTGTAAGTGACCTTTCATCAATCCAGTTGCAATGGATGAACTGTGATGAACTGCCCTACTTGTGATTGTTTAGAGATTTTTAAAGGTTTTATAACAATGCTACATCTTCTTTGGCTATTCTACAATCTATTCACCTTTTCAGCACCAGTAGGCTACTTTCTGTGCAGCCGCTGACACACACACTCAGGCATGCCAAACAAGCATACACAAAAGTTTCAAGAGTGGGGGATGGAGTAAAATATGGAGACAAATTGAAGTGTGATTTATTTTCATGGAACAGATGTACAGGACTGAGCGGCGGTCATATTTTGTACCGCTATGCGGTACATCTAGTATTTTAATTCATTTAATATGTTACTTTGCGAATAGGTTGACAACGCTACAACGTCCAGTAGGTTATTAGCCCAATTACGCCGTTATAATCATGGCTATCTCTCTTTACCAGTTGCCACTTATGTCTGTCCTCTTCAAAAAAAATTGGAAGCATGGCACATTTGGCAGCATTTCCCTCCAATACTTTTCGTCTTTTTTACCTGGCCTTTTCAGTCCCTCATGGCCTCTTTTCTACCATCCATCCTCCCTGACGCTTATCACCACGGTAGGGCGGCCCGCTGGTATCTGAGAAAACTTTTAGGAAAGGCGGGCTATATGGACCCAACCAATTAACTCTACTTGGGAGGGGAGAACAACCCATGCAGAGGCTGCGGTGTTAGGCATAGAATGTGAACGTGTATCGCCAACTTTAAGAGAAGATAGATTAACGTGACAAATGCCAATATTTTTCCCTCGACCGGCCCAAAAGTGAATTCTCCCGATTTTCCCGATTACCCACTCCGGGCCTGCTTAACGCCAGGACCACCACTGAATAAAAATACTGATCCCCACATTGCAACTACATTACTGAGTCCATGGTCAGGGACCACCAGCAATCTCCTCACGGACCACAAGTGGGTCCTCACGGACCACTGGTTGTAAACTCCTGAGTTAGGATATCATATTGAGCTGGTATTGTCTAAGAGAGTGAATTGAGCTGGGATTATTTACGATAGTGAATTGAGCTGGGATCATCTAGAATAGTGAATTGAACTGGGATAGGTTAGGATATCATATTGAACTGGGATAGGTTAGGATATCATATTGAATATTGAGCTAGGATTCGTGGGGATATCATATTGAACTGGGATAGGTTAGGATATCATATTGAATATTGAGCTAGGATTCGTGGGGATATCATATTGAGCTGGGATTAGTTAGGATGGCAGGACTTTTACTTTTTGGGCCCAGGATGTCCGCTGGCATTAAAATACCACAGGTGGGCTTCAAATGACTGGATCCTAGTGGTTGAGTTGACTGAAAATGGAATCATGTCAGTGATAAGGGCAATATAAAGCCATACATACTGTACATAAGTATCTTTATAGTGATATGCTCTTTTCTAAATTACATTGTGTATTGTGTGTGTGTGTGTGTGTGTGTGTGTGTGTGTGTGCGTGTGTGTGTGTGTCCAACTGCAAAGGCCTTTCTATCAGCAACAATCAGTGACCCATGATTAGCAATAGCACTCTCCTCTGGAATGTGACTCTGTGTGTGTGTGTATGTGTGTGTGTGTGTGTGTGTGTGTGTGTGTGTGTGTGTGTGTGTGTGTGTGCGTATGCGTGCAAGTGTTTTTGAGTACCTCTTTCCTTCTGTCTCTCTTTGACTTTATTGATGTCTTTGTGTGTATATATTTGTGTTGTGCACTCATACAAACACACACACACACACAGAAACACATATGAAATTAAAGATGTTCCATTATCATGTTGTTTCCGTAGCTGAAACTCTCTTTCTCTCTCTCTAGCTTTCTCTCTCTCTCTCTCTCTCTCTCTCACACACACACACACACACACACACAAACACACATACACACAGAAACACATATGAAATTAAAGATGTTCCATTATCATGTTGTTTCCGTAGCTGAAACTCTCTTTCTCTCTCTCTAGCTCTCTCTCTCTCTCTCTCTCTCTCTCACACACACACAAACACACATACACACACCCACACACACACACATACACACACACACAGGCCCTCCAGCTCTGTTACAATCCTATAATAGCCCTGCTGACAGGAGGGGCAGGAATGACACACACACACACACACACATACATACATACATCTACAGTAGAACCCTGCAGGTACTCACCTATCTCTCTCTCTCTCTCTCTTTTCTCTTTCTCTCTCTCACACACTGCTTGACATGCCTGTATTGTGGATCAGGCACACAAAAACACACACACACACACACACAGGCTTTGCTTCTTCTCTCAAAGGGTTTAGTCAAAGTCAGAAACTCTTTTTCTATGTATGACCCTTTGGCTGCAGTAGTTGCATACTCTCTCACCACTGTGCTACCAGGTGCAGTAGTTGCATACTCTCTCACCACTGTGCTACCAGGTTTTCCTGCATCTCTCTCTCTCTCACACACACACACACACACACACACACACACACACAGGCTTTGCTTCTTCTCTCAAAGGGTTTAGTCAAAGTCAGAAACTCTTTTTCTATGTATGACCCTTTGGCTGCAGTAGTTGCATACTCTCTCACCACTGTGCTACCAGGTTTTCCTGCATCTCTCTCTCTCTCTCTCACACACACACACACACACACACACACACACACACACACACACACACACACACACTGACACACAATCCCATAAAACACACACATTTATGAGATAAGGAAAGCAGGCAGAGAGTTATACTTCATACAGTGCAGAGCTGGTAGGAGCCTGGCGCCCCCTTCAGGCCTGGCAATATCAGTGCCGAGAGCCGAGAGAACTCAGAGGCCTGTGGCTGCAGCCTGCAGATGAGGGCTGAACTCAATGGCAGAGCACAACATTAATGGTGTATTTTCCTGTCACAGTATGTCTGTCTGTCTGCTCCACTCTGTGAAAGCGTATCCTTCTCAAACTATTTCGAGAGGGCTATAATGTGTAGCTTATATAACTATGCACAGAGCTATGATGTGTAGCTTATATATTAATAACACACACACACACAGTAGGCTATGAGGGCTATAATGTGTAGATTATAACTATGCACAGTTAGAGCTATAATGTGTATTATATAAGTAGCACAGTAGGCTATGAGGGCTATAATGTGTAGCTTATATATAAGTAGCACAGTAGGCTTTGATGGCTATAATGTGTAGCTTATATGAGGGCTATAATGTGTAGCTTATATGAGGGCTATAATGTGTAGCTTATATATAAGTAGCACAGTAGGCTATGAGGGCTATAATGTGTAGCTTATATATTAAAAGCACAGTAGGCTATGAGGGCTATAATGTGTAGCTTATATATTAATATCACACATGCCCACATGCAGTAAGCCTACAGAGCACATGCCACATCATGCGACTTGCTTACTCACACACACACACACACTCTCTCTCTCTCTCTCTCTCTCACACACACACACACACACACCACCGTGCAACTTGCACTCCCTTCTCTTGAGGCTCGGGCGCCACCTGGTGGGTAAACGCGATTGTACACATGTTGTAATGTTACGCAGATCTCTAGATAAAGCATCACAGCTCCTTTAGCCTACAGCACCTTCTACATTATTTATTCTAGCATACTATTCTTCAACAACTATTATTTAGCATCTAGAATCGAAATGTTGATCTTTATAACTACACTCTGAAAAGTGGCGTATTTAAAATGACACGCTATGTGTTCAGAGACAACGCATTTTGTCTCAGTTTTAACACCCAATTGTGTGGCTGGCTGGGGAAAAAAACTGATTTCAGCTATCTCAAAATAACAACAAAAAAATGTGTTCCTGCAAAATTGTGTTTTCAGTTTGTTTGTTTACTTGTGTTTTGTTTTGTTTTGTTTATGTTGTCTTTCACCCAGCCACACAGTTGCAGTGTTGAAACTGTGAAGCTGTGTTTAGCCTCGAGAGACCTTTAACCGCGGAGCGTTTACCATGGTCATTCCTCCAGCTCGGATAGGTTGAGCAAATCTACCTAATCACCACCGTCTGTGATAATAATTGTAGGCTATGGCAAAAACACAACGTACAGACTAGTGTCAGAGAGATTAGGCTATAGATTAATTATTGACTATTAGGGCCCTATCAGTTTTTCTCATGAGGCGCATCTGGTGAAAGTGAGGCTACGTTTAAATCGTCACTTAAATGTGACCCAATTCCGATTTTTTTTTGCTCAATATGGCCCTATGTTGCACAATTCCAATGGACGTGTTTAACTGGAAAAAACGCATGGGTTCCGATATTTCGGATCGGTTTCAGGCCTCATTCATATGCTACGCAACTTGCACATAAATGGCCACAATCTGGCAGAACGGTGTAATAATTAAGCTGTTGAGGAGTACGGTCACAAATATGTGATTAGAATGTTCGCGAACCGAGAGTTCCACATTATGATGGCACACCCTCAGAGATTCCCCCCATAGACTGTATAAGGAACACTGAAACTATAGATTGTTTGCGTAGAATTCTAGAAGGAACCAGGAAAAAATAACTGACTCCTCAACAGGTGAAAATGAAAATGGAGCTGGAAAATAAAGGCGGCAGGCTCTACACTTTCTTTTTCGCCTTAAAATAAAACCGACTTTTCAAGATACGGTGAAAACGAAAGTAAAGCACTAGCCACTGAAATACCCAGATGCAAGCTTATTTCGTGCATTTTCAGTGATTGTTTGCTTTCATTTCGATGACCAACATTCCTCTGGTAGCCTACGCATGTTGACTATCGCGAGTGTTATACACGTTTCGTGAACCATGTAAACAGATATCCTATTATATGAGCCACTCTCAAACGTAGATGTAAACAGGCTGTCCAGAAAATCTCGGATATAAGCAGCAAATTAGAACTGTGCATCAAGGCCTGCTGGTGTAGCCCAAACGCAGCCAAAATCCCACTTCAAATAAAACATTGCTGTAGCATGTGTTGACTTTATGCTGGCGAGGTAAACTGTTCATTATATGGCGTTTATGACAACCACTCAGTAATTCTGTTCTTATTTTTGTCAAGTCACTTATTCAGGCTGTAGGCCTACGCGACACTTCTCCCCAACAGTCCATCCTTCAAGATGAGGGCGAGATGCGAAGCTGGTATTTCATTGAGCAGAGTGAATATCCCGCCCCTCTCTCTTATTGGCCCGTATCCTTGGCAGTAATTATTTTTATGCTTTATGACTGGACAGATATTTTAATCCCCGTTCGCCCCCTGACCTTAATGTACAATTGGTTTGAATGGGTGTCAATCCAAACTTCTGTGCTCTCATTGGTGCATATGACTACGCCCATTCTCTAACGCACATACGCTGTTTGAAGGTGAAGGTCTTTGCTACTCCATCCACTGAAAGCGCGAGCTCGGATCTGTCATAGCTGCCTTCCCCCGGAGTGAGTTCTCTGCAGTCATGTCGCTGTTTACTGAAGTCCCGCAAGCCGCCCCTGTGGCTGTCTTTAAGTTATCGGCAGATTTCCGTGATGACAAGGATCCCAGGAAGGTGAACCTCGGAGTGGGAGGTGAGCTTGGATGCTGGTCCTGGTTCGATGTTAATTTAGCTGCCTGGCTAACGCTGGCAGTCTTGTGGGTAAGCTAGCGAACTCCTATCTCCTGCCTGTCAACACAACTCACCGAATTGAGCGTGGCATGGTAGCGAGCCAGTGCACGTGCACCGCTCCAACGTTCAGTGGAAGCAAAAGATAGAGTGAACCTAGTTAGTGATGATGCCCTTTAAATTCAGCGCAGCCAGCTAGCGCTAGCCCGCTAGCGGAGCCCGCGACAGCCCCAGCGCCGTCAAGTTAACCTCATCCGCGATTCGCCACGCGTGACGCAGATCCGCGCGTGTCACTAATGTGAGCTGCCCCCAGTGTGAATTTCAGCTGTGACCTTATCAGCGACCGAGCCTATCCCGTTAGATACGCCGTCAACCAAGCAAACAGCGGCAGCGTAGATTTACAGTGGCGCTGCTGCTAAGGATTTGACTGGGGAGCTTGGCAAACGGATAAGTTTGCTAATAATCCTCTTTCAAACTCAAATACCGAGTCAGGTGCAGCAACTCGTGCGTGTTCGTGATACTGGAGCTTACTCTTGATTTGCAAATTAAGACACCGTCAAAATTAGCGTCCGCGCGGCCTCTGGTGCCCTTGAGCGCCCGTGGGTCCAGAAGCGCACTGGGCTGGATGCCAACGCCTCGCATGGCGGAGGATGAAGACCTCTGTTGTCGATCACAAGTCTACTGAAATCTGTGTGGGCTAGGTGTCTAGAAGAACTCCTAAACATGTAAGAAACGAATAAGTACAATGTATTGTCAGCAGCAGGTGCGTAGCTGTAGGCCCGCTCCATTTGTCATCAAATCGAGTTGATTTTTTTATTTTTTTGGTTTGCAGTAGTTGTGTGACGTCATGGTAGTTCTTACATCTTAGAGTTCGAATGACTTACCCCAGGGTTTGGATGAGAGATGTGGATGTGTGAGTGATTGAGAAAGAGTTGCATTGATTGACACAAATGATTGGACGGAGAGAGAGCCTGTGTGTGTATGATTGGTTGTTAGGGCTTGGGGGAGCCATCTGATTGGTCATTTTCAGGCCTCATGCTGGTCAGATCGAGAGAAACAGATACTGATTGCAGGTGAGATGTGCATCACTACAAGGTCTCAACACCTAACAATGTGCATGTGAGTGAGAATCTGGTAAGTGACCGTGTGTGTGTTCAAATGTCTGTGAGGGTATGTTTGCTTGTGTGTGAAACTCTGGGATGTGTGTGTGAGAGAGCGGGAGAGAGAAACTGTGTTATTGCTCAAGAGGAGCCTCGGTGGGTTCTGCACAGCACGCTACATCATTTCGTCCTCTTGGCACAAAGTGCCGTCCATGTGCTGCACCGCTGAAACCCAAACCACATAGTTGGACTTGTTCATTGAAATTGATTAGATTAGATTGATTAGAACTATTCTGAGCTTGGTAGGATGGCAGAAGTGTCGCAGTCTGAAGTTGCCGACAGCTTGATTGAGTGAGTGGATGCCCTTGCAAACTACCAGCTGGCTCATAGAAAAATGACCCAACTATAAATGGCCGCATATTCGGTGTGATGTTTTAATTCACTTCAGTTGCTCGTGCGTTTGATTTCACCGATTGTCTAAAACCAGGTGTCCGAAGTAGAGGATGCTGCAGTGGAAGTGAACGACTTCAGGCGTGTTACCGGTTAGGTGTGTCACCACTGTGGAATGAGTGTGTGTGTGAGAGAGAGAGAGGTAAAGGGTAACACACACACACACACACACAGACACACCTCAGTGGTGGATTTTTGTGTTGTGTGTTTTGAGATTGAGGAGGTATGGCCAACTGATGCCCAGTGGCGGAGTGAGGTGGGTGTGTGTGGGTGGGTGTGTGGGGGTGTGGGTGTGTGCTCGTGGCTCTCACTAGTCAGGTGACTGTGTTTAGTAAGCATATGTGTGTGTGTGTGCATGTGCACAGAGTGAATTCTTGTCAGTTGGGACGACTGTTTAGTAAACGTGTGTGTGTGTGTGTGCAACCAGTACTCGCTCTGCCTATCCAAATGTATCGTATGGACGATAGCCAGCCAGCTGTGTGTGTGTGTGTATGTGTGTGACCTTTACCAGTGTCCAGCATAACATATTCACACATTGTGTGTGTGTGTGTATGTGTGTGACCTGTTGTGTCTCTCCGCCTGTCCCAGCGTATCGCACAGACGATAGCCAGCCCTGGGTGCTGCCGGTGGTGAAGAAGGTGGAGAAGCTGATTCAGGAGGACGACAGTCTGAACCACGAGTACCTGCCCATCCTGGGTCTGCCCGAGTTCCGCTCCAACGCCTCCAAGATCGCCCTGGGAGACGACAGCCCCGCCATCAAGGAGAAGCGGGTAGGAACCCTCTAGAACCTCCCTGCACTTGTGCTCGAGCGTGTGTTTCCACGCTAACGTTTTCTCCTGCTCTGTGTGTGTGTGTGTGTGTGTGCGCACAGTGGTGCAATACTGCAATAAACTGATTTGATCAGACCATTCGCCAGACTTAATAGTCAGCCTTGTAACTGTGTGTGAATTGTATTGATTTTATTTGATGTGTGTGTGTGTGTGTGTGTTCTGACGCAGGTGGGTGCAGTGCAGTGCCTGGGTGGTACCGGCGCTCTGAAGATAGGGGCGGAGTTTCTGCGACGCTGGTATAATGGAGTCGACAACACCAAAACACCCGTCTATGTGTCTGCTCCCACCTGGGGTACGTGTGTGTGTGTGTGTGTGTGTGTGTGTGTGTGTGCCACATTTGTGAACAAATGCACCTTTTCTCTGTCCGAGATCTCAGATCTTTTCTATGAATAATGGGAGTGAATATGTTCAGTATATGCCACGTCTACTCTTCCATGTTTCCTTTAGAGAAATAATTCTATTCCATAAAAAAAACCCATAAGATAATACTTACTTACTGACTGTGTGTGTGTGTGTGTGTGTGTGTGTGTGTGTGTGTGTGTGTGCGTGTAGAGAACCATAACGCGGTGTTTGGCCAGGCGGGCTTTGAGGATGTGCGTCCATACAAATACTGGGACGCTGAGAAGCGGGGCCTGAACCTGAGCGGTTTCCTTGGTGACATGGAGGTGAGGTGCTGTGGTGGGTGGTGGGTGGGGGGGGGAGTAGAGCTGTGGGGGGGAGGGGGGGGTAGAGCTGTGGGGGGTGTATTGTTTTTATTTGTCGCTGTGTGTGTGTGCGTGCCTGTGTGTACCTGTGTCTGTGCGTACTTGTGTGCTTGTGGCTGTATGATGTCTCTGCCTCACATTTTTCTGTTCCATTTAAGCCTTTGTGGTTGTTTCTATGCATGTTTCAATAATCTCTCTCTCTCCTCTCTCTCGTTTAATCTCTCTTTCTCTCTCTCAGGCAGCTCCTGAGCATTCCATCTTCGTGCTGCATGCGTGTGCACACAACCCCACCGGCACCGACCCCACTCAGGACCAGTGGAAGCAGATCGCCGAGGTCATGAAGGTGAGTCACACACACACTCACAGTTGTACACACATCAATCACACACACCCTTATGTACACACATCAATCACACACACACACACACACACACACACACACATCAATGTATTTTTAAGTTTACGTTAAAAGAGGAAGAGAGAATAGGTGTTTGTGTGTGTTTGCAGTGAACTCAATGTAAAATGCGATGTGTGTGTTTTGCAGAGGCGGAATCTGTTTGTGTTCTTCGACTCAGCCTATCAGGGCTTTGCGTCGGGCAGTTTGGACAAGGATGCCTGGGCCGTCCGCTACTTCGTCTCTCAGGGCTTTGAGATGTTTTGCGCTCAGTCCTTCTCCAAGAACTTCGGCCTCTACAGTAAGACGCACGCACGCGCACACACACACACACACACACACACACACACACACACACACACACACACACACACACACACACACACACACACACACACACACACACACACACAGAGGGCAAGGTGTATTGAGGCAGCTGTTGTGTGTTCTCTTAGACGAGCGCGTGGGGAACTTGACCATTGTGGCGAAGGATGAAGACAACTTGACACGGGCTCTGTCCCAGATGGAGAAGATCGTCCGGGTCACCTGGTCCAACCCTCCCTCCCAGGGCGCTCGCATCGTCGCCACCACCCTCAACTCACCAGAGCTCTTCCAGCTGTGGTCAGTACACACGCACACACACACAAAGTTCTATTTGAAAATAGATAATTATATATAATGGTGTGTGTATGTGTGTGTGTGTGTATATATATATATATATATATATATATATATATATATATATATATATATATATATATATATATATATATATATATATATATATATATATATATATATGTCTTCAGACACGGATCATTTCCGTACACACCTACGTCCACATTTATATGTACACACACACACACACACACAGACTAGGGGGGTGAGGAGGGTTTACATTTGAACCTCAGTAGGTTTCCGTGTGTACCATTCCTTATTTTCTAAGTGTGTGTGTGTGTGTGTAGGAAGGATAATGTGAAGACCATGGCAGACCGTGTTCTCCTCATGAGAGCCCAGCTGAAGGAGAAGCTGCTGGCTTTGGGAACTCCAGGCACCTGGGAACACATCACCGATCAGATCGGCATGTTCAGCTTCACAGGACTTAATCGTAAGTACACACACACACACACACACACACTATTTTATTCGTGTGTGTGTGGAGGCAAACGGTCAGGACGCCTCCTTTTAATCTGATTGGCCAAATTCCTCCTCCTCCTCTTGCTCCTAACCTGATTGGCCAAAAAATCGTCCAATCACAGAGTCTGTTGAAGAGGTCTAACTGAGTGGGCGGGTTCTGTGGAGAGGCCCAGCTTGACGTTTGATTGGTTAGAAGACAAACACACACACACACACACACACACATTCACTCACTGAGGAAGCTGCTTTGTTGGACTTCATCCTACAAACAGGGAGAAGGAGGAATTTTAGAGTTCAGAAAACTCAACAGGCTAATGATGCTTTTCTTCAGTGAAACACACACACACATTCTCTCTCCCTCCCTCTAACACTGTGTGTGTGTGTGTGTGTGTGTGTGTGTGTGTGTGTGTGTGTGTGTGTGTGTGCAGCTAAGCAGGTGGAGTACATGATTAAGGAGAAACACATCTACCTGATGGCCAGTGGGCGCATCAACATGTGCGGTCTGACCACCAAGAACATCGACTATGTGGCCGAGGCCATCCACGACACCGTCACCAAAGTCCAGTAGAGCCGCTGACCAGCCCAGCACTGCCCGCCCACCCACCAACCCTGTGTGTGTGTGTGTGTGTGTCCATCCTCTTCATCTCAGGCCAGCCGTCTCACACACATACACGTCTTATCTAGATTCAGGCCAGCCGTCTCACACACACACGTCTGCAGATAATATATACACACTGTAGGCTTCATTGGTAGAGATTTGTGTTTATTCATTGTGTCGTCTCCTGTGTGTGTGTGTGTGTGTGTGTGTGTGTGTGTGTGTGTGTGAAGAAACAGCACTTTGTTGTGGCATTCAGATCTCACCACATCTTCAGACACAGCTGTATGTCTGTGGGGATCAGAATAGGCCAGAGGTGTGTGTGTGTGTGTAAAGCGAGAGATTAATACTGTTCCATTTAAAGCACATTTATGGGTTTGTCTTCATTCAATCAGGGTTGAAGGAGAGAGAAAGATTGTGTGTGTGTGTGTTTGTGTGTGAGGGGATCTATAGTGATGTCATGTACAGATGCTTTGTTTCAGCCTGAAGATCAAAGCCTCCGTCTCATTGCACAAGACCTTCTTTCACTGTGTGTGTGTGTGTGAGAGAGATTGATATTGATGAATGTATAGATGTATAGTTTCAATTCAGAAGTTAGCCAGTGAGCACCACACTCCCAATACTAGCTCACACACACACACACACACACACACACACACCGCACCTCTCTGGGAGAAGTGGCTGTTGTCTGTTAGGATGCACTATATGTCCGTCACATTTCATGACAACTGTGAGCTTTGGAGTGTGTGTGTGTGTGTGTACCTCTGACTATTCCTCTCCTGGTGGACCACTGTCACCTCAGCCGCTAAGCAGACAAACTGATGAACTTAATTATGGAAATAAATAAGGAAATAAATAAACAAGCTTACTGTACACAAGTTCACCTGTCTGGCCTCTAAATGGTGTGTGTGTGTGTGTGTGTGGGTGTGTGTGTGGAAAACAATGAGTTTGTGAGCCATGTTTATTCCAGTTAATCTGTAGCTTTTATGTCCTCGGGAACAATCCATAATATAAATAAAACAAAACTATAAAATAATATAAATAAAACAAAACTATTATAATAATAAATGAATATGTGATTCTAAACATTCCACAATACAACTATTATAATAATAAATTAATATAATTAATTTAACTATTATAATAATGCATTAATATGTGATTCTAAACTGTAATAATAAATTAATATGTGATCCTAAACTATAATAATAAATTAATATGTGCTTCTAAGCATGTTACTTCCGTGTCTTCTCTCCACAATGTTAAATCTAATTTAAGTCAAAATCCTATTATATTTTAAACAAATCTAACACTTTTTTTATTGAAGAGGGTGAGGTTTTTGGCTTGTCCCTAACTATTATCTTTCTACTTCACGCAGGGACTAAAAACAGAATGATTTTCATTTTGGTTCGTTCTGAGCAAAACCTTTTTTTTTTTTGTTCCTGTTCCAAGGCCTCTCCTCTAAATGGGAAACGGTTAGAACGTTATACAGTAGATGAACGGTTAATAACGTTCCTGTAAAAATAACCTATAAATTAAATTCAGGTGTGGGGTGAGATTTGAAAGTAAACAATTAGCCCATATAATAGATCTTCAAAAATATCTGAGTATTGTGTAAAGTGTGATGTTTTTGCTAACCTATGCTTTAGTTATAAAAATTAATGATTTAAAAAAAAAAATCATGGCATGTTCTAGAAGTGATCTAACAGGACTCTGTACCAGGAATCCAGCTGTGTAAAAAAAGTCCTCTTGTTTCACTGTGAAATATCTGATCTCCGACCATAGGGTGGTCATCATAGGCTGTCAACACTGTTACTTAAGGTAAGTACTTTTACTTTGACATGTGCATCCTAATGATAATTTATGTTTTGACAAAATGACCAATATTGCTAAGTAATAATCTGTCAAAGTACATAGGTTGTGTTTGTGTGGCTATATCTTCTTATGTGGTAAGATGAAATCCTCAAAACTGTAAACATCAATCCTGTTACAGTACTTTTCTGCTATATCCTGATATTTTTCAGAGCAACACGGTTGACATTAATCAGTGTCAACCTTCAGTAAATGTAAAGTATATTAAAGTAAATAAAGTTAGTGTGTAATTGTATTACTTCGCAAATATTAGGAAGCGACGGGACTGATAGTATATGACCTTTGGCCACACCTTCAGTTTAATGTTAGTGTTTGTTTTACTATGCATCGTTAATGTATCTAATGAAATGTAGTGATTAACTGTGCTAATTACATCATCTAAATTACAATTATTAAACTACAATTGTTTTGTTTCATTTTTGTGTTGATTAGATTTAAACCGAGGTGGAATGTCATTAGGTAGAACATAACAATGTCAGGTAAGATGCAGGTCGAAAAATACCAAAATCAAAATACCTTACCAGATAAGGAGGCATTGATATGTAATATGTTAAAGATTAATATTTAGATATTGATATTTTACATTTTGGACAAATTAATAATAACAGGATTGACCTCTGTGGGAATTTAAATTGTTTTATCAGATCTGTTAAAATTACAATATCAGTATTGCAACAATTCTCACCAAGAGTTTAACAGCTTTTTTTACATGGGAGGCAATGATGCACGATAGGCAGTAAAATCTGCCCCCTGTCAACCCCATCTCCCTGGAATCAAATGTATTTATTTATTTACTAATTTTTAAAGAAGGTAATTCAAATGTCCTTTCAGTGCCTACCTGTTGGGATATGGAATATTTACTACTGTTCTGCCTCACCTCTTCAGTTGACAAAATTCTGTAAAGGTTCAGGAACTGAGGAGACCATTTGCTAGTTTTGAGAATTAAGTGTTGTCCCATTCTTGTCCGATATAGGATTTCAGTTGCTCAACAGTATGGGGTATTCTTAGTCATGTTTTTCATTCCATGATGCACCTAATTGAACAGGTCTGGACTGCTGTTTTACACAACGTCCCAACTTTTTATGATTTGGGGTTGTACTGTCTGACTTTGAGCCATGCCTGGCTTGAAAATAGTCTCACTGTAAAAGGGGACTACTTCATGAGTACCATGTCTACCAAAATATTTCTACTTAGAAATATATATATAATACATGCATATGTCAGTAACAGGGTTGACGCAATAAACAAAGTGTCTAGAAATGGTGATAAATATTTAATTAAACCGCCAGGCCAAGGCCATTTCTTGTAACTTCAAGTCGCCTTTTCCTTTGAACTACACAAAAAGGGATTGGAAATTGGAAAGGCACCGATTTGGTAGAATGACCCCATACATCTGTGTCACACCTAGGTATATTGGCCTGACTTTTGCACTATTATATTGACTGTCTACTGTATGCACAATTGCAAATTTTGCTGCTCTTATTTCTTGTATGTGCCTTCTTATTTTTACTTTTTATATTGTTTACTTGAATGTTATGTTTGTCTGTGGACCTAATTGGTAAAATATGTCTTGTCTCCACCGGGGTGGGATAGTAGGGAAATTTCGATCTCTTTGTATGTCTTGACATGTGAAGAAATTGACAATAAAGCAGACTTTGACTTTGACTTTGAGGTCTGCAACTCCGGCCACAAGACAGACAAGGTACTGCCCCCTGGTGGAGTTAGACTTGTAATGACATTTGGCCCACAAATCAGTTATTTTTTCTATCTTTGTTGTTTCACTCTGTTATCAAAGAACCAGGATTATGTTAAGTAGTGTAACGTTTTGTGTTTCATTTCCTTCCGCTGGCTTTGTGTCAGCCAACCAAAGTAATCAAACTTTTACAACTGCTTGCCACTGAACTATAAACTATTCTTGCTGTAGCCTACATGCTAATTTACGTAGCCTAAACAAAGTCTTTCAGAATGCTGATCAGGAGCATCATCAGTTTCAAGAAAAGAACCCCGCCCTACCCTGCTACGTATGAACATGGTCTTAGATTTCGCTATCGTGTGTTGTAGGCAACAATATATTGACAGTGCAGTAACTTTAAAAAGCAACCAGAAAACAATGTTAAGGCATTTGTGGAGAAGAAGGATGGTTTGGGTGTCCTTCCAACAGCTCACTGTAAGCACGGTATTTCATTGCTCTGATTGGTTAGGTCTATCCAATTGAGTGCAGAGGCATTTTCCCCTGTGTCTGTTTAAACACGCCCCATAATCACGTCCCAATGGAGCAGTCTCAGAGTCAGATTCTGACTAGAATTGCGTATGACGACGTCAGGCTCCGTTGCCATGGCACCCCTCCTGCAGGTGAAAGGACAAGAGACGGCCGCTGCAAACGTCTGAAACTTTATTGGTTTCCCTTTGGGTGAGAATCACATGTCAGAAACGTCAGTCTCCAAATCTAATAAACATCTTTTAAAACACACAAGTTATCTCCTGTGCAGCAGGTTCTCTAGTAAATGTATAAATATTCTCTCAGATATGGATGTACAGTATATATATGATATGGATGTTTATTCCCCTTGCGTACAAGTATCTATAAACATTTCCCCTGCTAACGCCTCTACTACCCCGACTCTGAGAGGGAGGGAGTGAGTGTGTGTGTGTGTGTGGGAGACAGAGAGAATGAGAGTGTGTGTGTGTGTGTGGGAGAGAGAGCGAGAGTATGTGGGGGTGTGTGTGTGTGGGTGGGAGAGAGAGAGTGTGTGTGGGAGGGAGAGAGAGTGTGAGTGTGTGTGGCAGGGAGAGAGTGTGTGCGTGTGTGTGTGAGAGCAAGGGAGAGCAGTGTATGCTGTAGAAATGGACAGATGTCACTCTGATGTAAGAATAACTCCTCCCACATCTGCAATGCAGTTCTCTACCGTGACAGTAAGGCCCCTCCCCCTCTGAGATCTCCTCTGACGCAACACTGCACACACACACACACACAGCTCATCCCATCATGTTCATATCTCTCCTTCTACCACCCATATTGGAACTGTGTCTCCCAGCATTGTACAGCTGCACACACACACACACACACACTCTCTCATCTGATGTGCTAAAGTGGCTTGAGTTCAGTGCAGTTATTGCTTGTTACCGGCTGCCTCTTCTGTGTCATGACCTTTAACCTCTGAGATTTGTTTCTAAAGGTCACAACCTTTCACCTCTGAGGCATTTTCCTATCTCCCACTACACCTACTCACAACAGGCACAACAGACACTGCTCCTGCTCCTGCTCCTGCTCCTCCTCCATGTAGCCTAGTGGTGCCAGTTAAACACTGTTACAGTTCAACACTGTTACTACCCCGTGCACTGGGGTCAGTTTAACACTGTTACTACCCCGTGCACTGGGGTCAGTTTAACACTGTTACAGTTCAACACTGTTACTACCCCGTGCACTGGGGTCAGTTTAACACTGTTATAGTTCAACACTGTTACCCAAAACATCTCTAGGGCCAGTTCGAGACTGTTACTACCCATGCCCTGTTACCCTAAACATCACTAGGGCCAGTTCAACACAGTTACAACTCAACAGTTACTACCCCGTGCACTGGGCCAGTTCAACACAGTTACAACTCAATGCTGATTCCTTAAACATATCTGGAGGCAGTTCAACACTGTTCCCTTAAACATATCTAGTTCCAGTTCAACACTGTTCCCTTAAATATATCTAGTGCCAGTTCAACACTGTTCCCTTAAATATATATCTAGTGCCAGTTCAATACTGTTCCGTTAAACATATCTGGGGCCAGTTTAAAACTGTTCCCTTAAACTGGTCTGGGGCCAGTTTAACACTGTTCCGTTAAACATATCTGGGGCCAGTTTAACACTGTTCTGCATGCTTTGGAGAACCATTATCATGCAGCAGTGGATCAGGCATGCAGATGAACAGAGACTCCATGCTTCAACACACCTCACACCTCTCACACACACACACACACACACAAAGGTTTCAATACAAAACTCAAGAGCAGGTCCCACTCAACTCCCACCCCTCCTCTCTGACTCACACACACACACACACACACTTTAAGCACCCCACACACACACATCTTACCACACAGATCCCACCCGAAGGCCCCCAGAACTTCCTGCTACACTCCAGCGGGGGACCCTGATTGGCTTGTGTCTGTCAAGGTGAGGATGAAGTCAGCATGCAGTTGGTGTGGATGGCAGTGACACAAAGATGAAAAGTCGCCACGGTAACCTGCTGTGTTGGTGAGGGACCCATTGACAGAATACTGTGCTTCTAAATAAGATAAGCACACATACTCTCACACACACACACACACATACACACACATACACACACACACACACACTCACACACTCACACAGAGACACACACACACACACTCACACAGAGACACACACACACACATACACACACACACACACACTCCAGCTGACCGGCAGCTGACACCTGCAGCTCTGCTCCACTTCATTGAAAATCTCTACCTGCGCCAAACACACACACACACACACACACACAGAGACACACACACACACACACACACACACACACACTCCTGACTCTGTTTGGCATTCTGAGCTCCAGTGTAGTAGTTGTTGTTGTTGTTGTTGATTTGTCTCATATGGCTTTTTCAGTGTAAACAGCTCTATGGATAAATGTGACCATGTGTGACATCACAGGAAGGTGTGATGGAGCTGAGCCCCTCATATGAGGACCTCAACCTGTTAACACACACACACACACACACACACACACACACACACACACACACACACACAGAGGTCAGGACTCAAGTCCGAGTGCCCTGCTACTCCAGATCTTAGGGTCCTGATCCTACTCCAGTGTGTGTCAGTCTGTCACCATGACAACCAGAGAGTGGGGTGGGGTTAAAGTGAATAGGTTTGTATTGCTATATGGAGATGATGCACACACACACACACACACACACACATTGGAAACGGCCTCTGTTGGAGGAAATGTGACATGTAGGACAGAGGCCGGCAGCAACACTGTGACGTCATCTCTCCTGCTGTGGAGTCAAACTGTGTCACGTCACGCCACAGGCCTGCTCTGCCTCCTCACTGTGCAAGGCATGAGGGTGGAGGTCTGT
>NC_063206.1:3945743-3948243 GCF_017589495.1 Alosa alosa | reverse complement strand
GCAAGCATGTGTGTGTGTGTGTGTGTGTGTGTGTGTGTGTGTGTGTGTGTGTGTGTGCATACACATACACACACATAAATGCAGTAAGTATAGTATAAATACTCTTTTGATCCCATGAGGAAATTTGGTCTTTGCATTTATCCCAATCCATTGAATTAGTGAAACACACTCAGCACACAGTGACACACAGTGAGGTGAAGCACACACTAATCCCCGGCCAAAGTGAGCTGCCTGCTGGCAACAGGGGGGGGAGCAGTGAGGGGTTGATTGCCTTGCTCAAAGGGTACTTCCAGGCGTTCTTACTGGTGAGGTTCGAACCCGGCAACCTCTGATTACAAGTCCGAGGCGGCTAACCAGTAGGGACGCGGCTGCCCCATATACACACACACACGCACACACATACAGACACACACAAACAACATATGTTACCACCAGGGCGCGATTTGTAGGAGGGGGATGGTGAGGATTCCCCCCCTTCTGGTTTTCCTATCCCTACCTCTGCTAAATTATTATCATTGCCGGGGGGGACAACATTTATCCCCTGCCCCTCATATATTGATTAATGCTACTTCATATAAGTAAAGCGCCGCAACGGAGAACAGTCTAGTAGGCTCACATAATCTAGTAGCCTACATAATAATCTGACATCAGAAAACGCGACTGGCCAATGCCAGCACTAATGCTGCTGACACAGTGGCTGGGCGCGATAACTTAATTTGGCCTTGATCGTGCAGGACATTTCAGAATGCCGAGTGTGTAATCCATCATAAATGGCTAGGGTCAATGGAAAAGTTAGCTGGACAAATGAAAAGAAACGAGAAGAATTCAGTGAAGCATAATAATGTTTTAGAACCTTCAAAATTAGAAAACTGATGCAACTGAGATGGAGGACAACTGCAGTAGAGTAGAGCGTAGGCCTATTGTCCGAAGGAACTTACATTAAATGAGGAGATATTTGCTGAATGTCACACAGAAATTGCTTGCATCGCTTATTCAATGGCTCTCTACGAAACACCTGTAGTTTCTGTGAATGAGGCAACACTTTCGTTTGATAAATCAGCCAGTAGTAGACAAATAACTTTTAGAAATAATCTGTACTGCAAAAGCGAATGTTGGTGGGTATTTAAACTACCTAGCGGGTGTTTTAACAGCTGCAAGAAATAGAAGCTTCATGTTCTTTATGTTCTGGTTCGTAAATTATTTTCAGAAAACTTCAAGTTGCCGTATAGCTTTACTCTCCAAACTCTTCACTGCACTGTAGGCAATTAACTGACAGTATGATAGGCTATTTATTTTCTGTAGGCTACAATAAACACATTTATTTTTTCAACTTTTGCAATATTACGCTATTTGGTTACCAACTAACACTGTTAGCCAATTCACTAACTTAAGACTTCAGTGCCATCATATACAACGTTTTTTTACACAACAAATACAGAAAGGATGGAGGCAGCAAAAGTAGAGTAGTCATTTCAGATGGGGCAAGAACAAGGTGAATTTGTATGCTTGTCAAAGCGTAGTCCTACCCTGCATTAGAGGAGCTGATCATCATACCAAGCACACTTTCGCTGTTTAAAGTCATACACCACGGTAAACTAAAACTAAAATGTTACAAAGGTGGCAAAAATAATATAGGGTATTATTAGCCATGACATTACTAGGCTATGAATCTTTTTTTTTTTTTTTTTTGGGGGGTTTACAAACTTATTAAAATCCTCCCCCTGGTTTTTACACAAATCGCACCCTGGTTACACACATTTATACCCATGTGTGAGTGTGTGACTGTGTGTGTATGTGTGTGTGTCTGTGTGTGTGTGTGTGTGTGTGTGTGTGTGTGTGTGTGTGTGTGTATGTGTGTGTGTGTGTGTGTGTGTGTGTTGCACTGCACTGCAGTGAGTCTGTCTGCAGGATTATGATGAGTGTTATATAAAGTGGACAAAGGTTACGTAACAGGAGCAATGGGCTGCCACTCAAATTCTTGGCCATGCCCACAGCTCTGGGGGAGGGCCTAAAATGACATCACAGGTGACATCACCCACCGCCATTGGGCAGCAAATATCTCTATCAAACTCAGCTCAGTGGGAGAATTAGCCACTGAGCACCAGCATTATTAACTTCTCACAGTATTACACTCTCTATCACACACACACACACACACACACACACACACAAACACAAATACAATCCTCTGATGAAACTATATCTTACACAAATATAAACACACTCACACATTATACTGTGTGTATATGTTTCTTCCTATGAGACTCTCTCTATGTCTCTCTCTCTATATGTAATTTCAAAATAATCTGTTAATCCTACATTGGTATTCTTACAACCACAATTCCCCAGAGAGACAATGTGTAAGTGTATATGGGTGTGTGAGAGAGAGTGTGTGTGGGTGTGTGAGAGAGAGTGTGTGTGTGTGGGTGTGTGTGAGAGAGAGTGTGTGTGTATATGGGTGTGTGTGAGAGAGAGTGTGTGTGTATATGGGTGTGTGAGA
>NC_063206.1:3928243-3930743 GCF_017589495.1 Alosa alosa | reverse complement strand
CATGTGTTAATGAGGAAACAATTGAATATATTTATTCAAGCGCTTTTTTCATTTCTCCAAATAGTCTATGGTGACGGTCATAACTGTTTGACCTTTTAAAAATACTTTGTTGTGATAGCAAAGTAAGACCATCATCTGTTTTATCTATTTTAGGTCGTGTTTCCCTTCTGAGATTTCATGCCGTGTTAGCTGACGTGATGGGTCTAGTTGGATGCTTTTATGAACATTTCATCATAATGTTTATGAAGTTTCGTGATTTCATGAGTTAATGCAGCACCATGACAAAAAACATCGGTTTTCGGAAGTTATTTTGCCTTTTTCCCTCTCACGCACCCACACACAAACGCGCGCGCGCAGGCAGACGAAGGACATGAATGTATTGAACTGCGTGTCAGGAGCAGGTCGGCCATAAACATTCTTTAAACGAGTCTGTTCTCATGTCGCAGAGACTCCTGTTGCACGAGCGAGTAGGTGACAGAGTGGACACCGGATACGCACGGTCCCACCTACACCTGCGTGACCCGAGATGTGTTCATTCTGCGCGAGGAACCTCGACATTCCCTTCATCGTGAGCGCTATTAGGCTGCGCTGAGCTCATTAGAACTTCCACAGGCAGAGCAGAGGAAACAACAGCCTTGGAACACTGCACCACGTGACCCTGCCGTCTTTTTAATGAATCATTTGTTTCCCTGGTCCTTGGCCGGGAGGGAAAGGGCGCGTGTTGATGACATTTACATGTATTCACGCTTTTATTCAAAGCGATTTACGAATGGGGAATAATATTCAAGCCACAATGCAAAGGAGACCTCAGGTAAACATAAATACTACTACAATAAATACTACTGGCAGAAGTAGTGATGAGGAGTTATTGCTCTCTTACTCTGGGTTTGTCACGGATGTCCTCGCGCTAGTGCTGCTGTCTGTCGCCGGTTTGGGCAGGAGGGCCGAGGCTGAGCGCGCCTCTCACCTTTAAGAGAAACGCGACGCGGTTCAGTTCGGGAGGGGCGGATTTTTGGCATGAGAGAACGAAGAGGTAGGGCCCCGGGCTCGCGTCTGCTTCGCGAGTCTCTGGCTCAGGGGGCGGGGGGCTGTCCGTCGGGGAGGGGCGGAGATGGAGGGGACACGGACCGACGCAGAGATACAACCTAATATCCTCGCGCTGGGAAAGGGACACTCGGTCCAAAGGTAGTCGTCTCGTGATAACGCTTCTCTCCGCGCATAACGCAGGGTCTCACCCGCGCGTCTTCGTCCGGTATTCCCGTAACAAGATGCCCAGACCACTGCTAACGGCAAGTTTCGGCTCGAGCCTGTGGCTCGCTCTGATGGTGCAATCGCTGGTTTCTTCCACGGCTACGTACAAGAGACCGGTTAACGGAGGCAAGCGACCGGGCTTCCTCGAGCGAACGCTTATCCTTCTGGATGTGCACACGCGGGGCCCCGTGAAGGTCCTAAATGAGAACTTTCTCTCGCTACAGCTGGACCCCGCGATCATCAAGGACGGCTGGCTCGACTTCCTGAGGTAAAGCCTTATTCCCCGGTGCTTGTAGTGCTATCAGGCGGTTTGAGGGGCGCGTGAATGAAACTGTGCTTAGTTGTTTTCACAAGTTATTATTGGCGGCTCCCAGTCGATTGAAAAGCGTCATGAAATGTGAAAGATGAGAGCTGGTCCGCGCAGCGGGTTGGGGTGTCCGTATGGCGCTTTGAATGGGAGATGTGATGCCAGCAGGAATGCTAGCGGACCGCTGGCACCCACCCCCACACATACTCACCATGAGTCAGTCATAGCGCACATATAGTCACTGTAAACATGCTCTATATGCCGAGAAAGACTCGAATGTGCTAGCATCTGCCGTTACGAAATTCTGTAATGCCTTTGTTTGTAAACAGCATACACACACTTTCACACTAGCGCATATGGGTCAAATGGCAAGCCCCGTCGGCCAAGCCAGCTGAGCCCCACTCAAAATGATGTCATGCCAGTCTAGTGGCCTATGGATATGCATGCATCCCTGCAGTGTGCTGTTCCGGAGTCGCCCACGAGACATTGTGGCACAGTGGAAGGCCGCGAGCGCTGCGCCGGTCTCTGATCCTCTGGGACTGGAGGACCTAGCGCACGCACACAGGCCTCAATCGCGCTTGCACGGTGCTTCGTGAAAATTTCACAAAAATCACGAACAGGTTTCAGATTACAGCACGCGAGCCATCGTGGAGCAGCACTCATTTCAGAACACCAGTCTCGTGACAGCCGGACCGGAGTCCAGAGCGCGCAGCCTGTCCAAGAGTGTCGGGGGGCACAGAAGCAAATCAAGGCCCTGCGCGCGGCAGGCTACTGACTGTTGGGCTCATGGCCGGTGGTGGAGGGTATTGATGTCCTTTGTGAGGAACATTAAAGTCCACGGAGAGGTCTCGCTATTCAGGTCCATTTCTCGTCGACATGTCGGCGATGTGTAGGCCGCAGAGCAAGCAGCTGCTTCACCGGGGTCACGCCAGTTCCCGTCAT
>NC_063206.1:3900743-3910743 GCF_017589495.1 Alosa alosa | reverse complement strand
ACAATGATGTGTTGTAGACTAACGTTTGCAAAATAGCGATTTTTGAAAACTTCCTTATGAATAACAGGACCTTCAGTCTATGGTCACAAGATTGAATGCAACATAAAACAATTATCATTTTAATTTTAGAATCCTTATTAATGTTAATTGAAATTTTACATCTTTCGGTGTGCTTGTTTTCCTGGTGTGAGCAGTGTATGTTGGGTATTTCTCTTACCCCTCAGTTTCAAGTAAGCTCACAAAAAATTCTCACTTTTAAGGGGTATCTACACCTTCTCCAAGAAGGGTTTCTTGCTTGCACTGGAATGGATATGGGAATTCAGGAAGGGTTTCTTGCTTGCACTGGAATGGATATGGGAATTCAGGAAGGGTTTCTTGCTTGCACTGGAATGTATATGGGAATTCAGGAAGGGTTTCTTGCTTGCACTGGAATGGATATGGGAATTCAGGAAGGGTTTCTTGCTTGCACTGGAATGTATATGGGAATTCAGGAAGGGTTTCTTGCTTGCACTGGAATGTATATGGGAATTCAGGAAGGGTTTCTTGCTTGTACTGGAATGTATATGGGAGTGTGTAACACTATGAAGTGGCACTGATAGCTCTGATGGGTTTTAAAGTTCCATTGAGTAACTCTCTAAAGTGGCACTGATAGCTCTGATGGATTTTTAAGGCTTTAAGCGGACTGCAGGAATCAGGACCAGATGCTTTACATCTTTTGTCTTTCTGTCTTTTATTGAGAAACACACGAATGTTCTTACTGTGAGGCTATGCATCTGTGATGGTGTGTGTGTGTGTGTGTCTGTGTGTGTGTGTGTGCGTGTGTGTGTGTGCCATATCACCAAAGCATGTGTTGTGCTTAATGACAGAGCTTGTCACTCACAGGAAGTGATGTAATATTCATACAGAGTCAGAGGGGTGTGTGTAGTTTAGCCGTCTGGGTCACTGCAGGGATTGCCCAAACTGTGTGTGTGATATGCTGAAAATCTTATATGCTGTGTGTGTGTGTGTGTGTGTGTGTGTGTGTGTGTGTGTGTGTGTGTGTGATATGCTGACAATCTTATATGCTGTGTGTGTGTGTGTATGTGTGTGTGTGTGTGTGTGTGTGTGATATGCTGAAAATCTTATATGCTGTGTGTGTGTGTGTATGTGTGTGTGTGTGTGTGTGTGTGTGATATGCTGAAAATCTTATATGCTGTCTGTGTGTGTGTGTGTGTGTGTGTGTGTGTGTGTGTGTGTGTGTGTGTGTGTGTGTGTGTGATATGCTGAAAATGTTATATGCTGTGTGTGTGTGTGTGTGTGATATGCTGAAAATGTTATATGCAGTGTATGTGTGATATGCTGAAAATGTTATATGATGTGTGTGTGTGTGTGTGTGTGTGTGTGTGTGTGTGTGTGTGTGTGTGTGTGTGTGTGTGTGATATGCTGAAAATGATATATGCTGTGTGTGTATGTGTGTGATATGCTGAAAATCGTATGTGCTGTGTGTGTGTGTGTGTGTGTGTGATCTGCTGAAAATGTTATATGCTGTGTGTGTGTGTGTGTGTGTGTGATATGCTGAAAATGTTATATGCTGTGTGTGTGTGTGTGTGTGTGTGTGTGTGTGTGTGTGTGTGTGTGTGTGTGTGTGTGTGTGTGTGTGTGATATGCTGAAAATGTTATATGCTGTGTGTATGTGTGTGTGTGATATGCTGAAAATGTTATATGCTGTGTGTGTGTGTGTGTGTGTGTGTGTGTGTGTGTGTGTGTGTGTGTGTGTGTGTGATATGCTGAAAATGTTATATGCTGTGTGTGTGGGGGGGGGGTCTCTGTCTCTTTTCATGTAAATCTGAACCAGTACAACAGGTTTCTCATATACCCTTATATACCCTCATGCTCAGTCTGACACATGCACAGTGTGTGTGTGTGTGTGTGTGTGTATGTGCGCGCGCGTGTACGTACATGCATGCGTGCGTCTTTGTGTGCCTGTGTGTGTAAATGGTGTTTTTATGACTCCATAAACATCCAAATGCAATTTGCCCCACTGTGGGTAAATGTCAAACAGAGTTTGGTGTTCCGCGTTCCGTGTTCCGTGTTCTGTAGCACAGCCACCGTTCCAGCAGGGAATCAGCTTCTGCGCTTACAGACAGGATATGACTTCACTAAACACATGTTCACACACACACACACAGACACACACACACACACACACACACACACACACACACACACACACACACACACACATACCGACACACCTATACAACTCATGCATGCCCACTCCACACACACACATGATGTATTTCCATATGTCCATGTAGACATTGTGTAGTGAGACTGATCAGGTTGCACTGCATTAGAACCAAGCAGAGGAGATGTATCTAAGCAACGCACACTTCTTACAATCCCAAATCAGTAGATGTATCTAACGCATACTTCTTACAATCCCAAATCAGAAAAAGTTGGAACTCTGTGTAAAATGTGAATGAAAACAGAAGGTAATAATCTGCAAATCTCTTAAATTTGGTTGCTAAAAGGACACACACAACATATCAAATGACAAATTTGAATATTTCATGGAAAATACATGTTAATTCTAAATTTGATACCAGCAACAGGTTGGGAGGGGGTAACAAAATGCTGGGAAAGTTGTGTAATGATAAAGAAAACAAAAGGAGGAATGTTTCACAACTAATTAGGGTACCTGGCAACACGATTGGGTATGAAAAAGAGCATTCCAGAGAGGCAGGGACTGTTAGAAGTAAAGATGTAGGGGTATTCATCACTGTGTAAACCTGTGTGCACAAATGATGAAAAAATGTGATTTTAATGCTTCTTAACATGAAACTGTGAAGTATCTGGGGAGTTCATCATCTACAGGACATAATATTATTAAAACATTCAGAGAATCCAGAGAAATCTTTGCTAACAAGGGAAAGAGCTGAAAAACAAATTGGATGGCCGTGGTCTTTTGGACCTCAGATGGCACTGCATCAACACCAGACCTGTTTCCAGACCTGTTGGGATTGTATGGGCTCAGGAAAACCTCTGATAACCATTGTCTATGTGCACAATATTATACTCAATTCAAAAACTGCAGCCAAAATTGTAACAGCCAAAATTGTATTGAGACGTGAGAGAGGAACCACCATATTTGGGCCTGAGCTTGTTTACAATGGACCGAGGTAACATGGAAAACAGTCCTGTGGTTAGACCAATCAAAATTGTCCATTCTTTTTGGAAATCATGGACTCATCTGAGCTAAAGAGGAGAGGGCCTATCCAAGTATCCAACCTATCCAACTTGTTTTAGTGCTCAGATTGAAACCCATCATAACCTAAACATCTATGCCGGTGTGGAGGAGCAGGCCTATCCAGCTTGTTTTAGTGCTCAGATTGAAACCCATCATAACCTAAACATCTATGACTGTGTGGAGGAGCACTAGTTTCATTTTAATTTCCTTTTCAACATTTGATATGTTGTCTCTGTCCTTTTTGCTGCTAAATATGGGTTTAGGAGACTTACACATTATCACATTGGGTTTAGGAGACTTGTATATTATCACATTGGGTTTTTATTTGCATTCTACACAACATCCCAACTTTGGGATTTGGGGTTGTAGAACCGCAGTGGTAGAACAGCCATGCTGTCAGCATCAGTCATGCTGTGTGTGTGTGTGTGTGTGTGTATGTGTGTGTGTGTGTGTGTGTGTGTGTGTGTGTGTGTGTGCGTGTGTGTGTGTGCGTGTCTGAATGTGAATTTTAGAGTACGTAGCTCTTAGAACCGCAGTGGTAGAACAGTCATGCTGTCGGCATCAGTCATGCTGTGGAATTCAGAACAAATGTATCTCTTAAGCTGGGCCTTTGCTGTCATAATATTGATGTTGTGGACTGTGTGTGTGTGTGTGTGTGTGTGTGTGTGTGTGTGAGAGAGAGAGAGAGAGAGAGAGAGAGAGAGAGTGTGGGAGACGGACAGAGAACGTATGTCTGTATGTGTGAGTGAGTTTGTGTGTGTGTGTGTGTCCAACATGAACCAAGGGAAGTGCGAGAGTGTGTGTGTGTGTGTGAGGGGGGTAGTTTGGGGATAGTGTGTGTGTGAGCTGCAGAGGTAGACTAAATATTTGGCCCCTGACCACAACTCTTACAGGTTACAGTCACAGACACACACATACACACACACACACACACACACACACACACACACACACACACACACATCGACACTCACATGCAGACCATGCACATGCATACAGACAGCTTCAGACACACACAGACACCCACATACAAGCACATACATACACACAAACATATGTGGGTGTGTGTATGTAGTGTATATGTGTATATGTATGTAGTGTGTATGTATATAAAGTGTATGTATGTAGTGTGTATGTATGATCCTGTGTGTGTGTGTCTGTGTTTCGGTTGTTTGGCCTGTTTTTTAGCATGTGTGTGTAAGTGTGTGTGTGTGTGTGTGTGTGTGTGTGTGTGTGTGTGTGTGTGTGTGTGTGTGATTGATGTGTGTACATAAGGGTGTGTGTGATTGATGTGTGTACAACTGTGTGTGTGTGTGTGTGTGTGTGTGTGTGTGTGTGTGTGTGTGATTGATGTGTGTATGTAAGCGTGTGTGTGTGTGATTGATGTGTGTACATAACCATGTGTGGATGTATACATGGTGAAGTGTGTTCTGAGATGTTAACATATCACTCAGCTGCCCTTTTTCAGACTGCCAGAAACAAGACTGGCCACACACACACACACACACACACACACACACACACACACACACAGAGACCACTGCCTTGCCATACTGAATTGAAAACAGGTGCCCTCATAGTTTGGATTTTTGTGCAGTGGTTGTGTGTGCCTGTGGGTGTGTGTGTGTTCGTCTGTGAGAGAGAGAGAGAGAGAGAGAGAGAGCAGTGGAAGAGAGCAATGACCTGATTGTATGTGCCAGCGACGTCTAAAGATCTCTACTCTGTATGTGTTTATAAATACACTGGTACCAAGGACACACACACATGCACACACACACACACACACACACACACACACACACACACACACACACACACACACACACACACACACACACACACACACATACACACACTCACACATGCACACTCACACACACAAACAAACACACACACACACATACACACACACACACACACACACACACACACATAGGATCAGTGGTGCCTATTAGAAGCACATTTCTGCATGGAGTCCATTACTTGATGGCGTGGGTGAACATTTATTAATTTGTTAGAGTATGTACATGTGTGTGTGAGATATTTCTCTTTTTGCTGTGACTATTGCACTTCTAGTATCACAGAAACACACACACACACACACACACACACACACACACATCCTAACACACAAACACAGCCTCACATTCACACACACACTCTCTTCTGATATCATACCCCCCACACACACACACACACGCACACACATACACACACTTCTCACACTGACACATGTAGTTACTTGTACACAAACATACAGTTGTGTGATTCAGTGTGGTTAAAGCAAAACAGTGTTTCTATCTTTTCCTGTTTCTTCCGTTATGTGTTATCTCTCATCCCCATCTGGCTTTCTCTCCATCCCTCTTTTGCCTCTCTTTCTATTTATCTCCTCTGCTCTCTCGCCTCTCTCTCCATCCCTCTTTTGCCTCTCTCTATTTATCTATATATATATATCTCTATCAACCTCTCTCTCTCTCTCTCTCTCTCTCTCTCTCTCTCTTCTCTCTCTCTCTCTCTCTCCATTCTGAGTTCTGGGTGCTGATGTCTCTGCCCTCTCTGTGTATTTCACCAAATTGTTTCCATGATGCATGTGTGTGTGTGTGTGTGTTGTGTCTTGTGTATCTTGCGTGTCACCAGAAACTCTTCCTGATGCATGTGTGTGTGTGTGTGTGTGTGTGTGTGTGTACATATTATTGTGTGTGTGTGTGTGTGTGTGTGTGTGTGTGTGTGTGTTTACTGCAGGTGTGTAAGGGCAGGTGTTTCATTGTCAGGTGTGTGTGTGTGTGTGTGCTCTTTAGGTATGCTGTATGCATTGCTATACACATGGCAGCTTCCCAGCCTTAAGATTTCCCCTCAATGCTCCAAATAGAGACACTTGACATGGACGCACACACACACACACACACACACACACACACATACACACACACAATCACGCATGCATGCACGCACACACACACACACACACGCACACAAACACACACACACACACACACACACACACACACACACACACACACACACACACACAGAGCTCGGATGGAAACTCCTGCTGGATTCCTAAAGAGGGAAAACAGGCATGAATTAATTTCCCTAAACAGCATCACTCCTGTCAACAGCCTGGCCAACATCCTCATCACACACATCATCACACACTGTCATACACACTCATACTCATACACACACAGACACTGTCACACACACATACACGTACAATCACACACTCTCTCTCACACACACACACACATACACACACATAGACACACACATAGACATACACATCTCTCTCTCGCGCACACACACACACACACACATTCATACCCACACATTGACTACACATAGTCCAACACACACACACACACACACACACACACACACACACATACACACACACACACACACACTGTTCTGCATCTGGCCATGGTGTATTGTCATGCCCTGTAGCACCGCATGCTGCTCACTGCTATGTATGCTACTGAAGCTTTGTACTGTTAATATTCCAACTACACACACACACACACACACACACACACACACACAGGCGGTGCGTCATGCCCTGTAGCTGCTCACTGCTATGTATGCTACTCACTGCTATGTATGCTACTGACTGAAGCTTTGTACTGCTAATAGTTACTTCTGGACACGGCATCATTGACTGTTATCGCAAGCTCATTACATTGGTTTGTGTTTGTGCAACACTACCATTACATTGACTGTGTGTTTGTGCAACACTACCATTACATTGACTGTGTGTTTGTGCAACACTACCATTACATTGACTGTGTGTTTGTGCAACACTAACATTACATTGACTGTGTGTTTGTGCAACACTAACATTACATTGACTGTGTGTTTGTGGAACACTACCATTACATTGACTGTGTGTTTGCAGTAGTGCAACACTAATATTACATTGACTGTCTGTTTGCTTCTGTCTATGACCCTAACCATAAGGTGGGGATCCCATTGACCAGCTGCAAACGGCAGGTTTCCTATTGTTCTCTATGGTTCGGCAGCGCTAACGGAACGCTAGCATTGAACAAGCTGAGCGTTGAACTTGGTTCAACTTTCAAAGCGCAACGCGAGAGTATTAATTGTCGGTTAAGGCAAACCGTTTGTGTTACCATAGAAACGAGATAGAACTTATTATGGTCTGAGCGTTGCGTTACGCTTGCCACTGGTCAATGTGATCCCCGCCTAATTGAACGAGCCGATCACACTGGGGATGATTAGGGGGCAAGATTGAACGAGCAAATCACATGATTAGGGGATGATTAGAGCCAATCACACAAGATTGAACAGGCAAATCACACTGTGGGATGATTAGGGGGCAAGATTGAACGAGCCAATCACACTGGGGATGATTAGGGGGCAAGATTGAACGAGCCAATCACACTGGGGATGTTTAGGGGGCGAGATTGAACGAGCCAATCACAATGGGGGATGATTAGGGGGCGAGATTGAACGAGCTAATCATCCCCCAGTGTGATTGGCTCATGCAATCTCGCCCCCTAATCAGTATAAGTATAAGTATATATACTTTTTTGATCCCGTGAGGGAAATTTTGTCTCTGCATTTAACCCAATCGGTGAATTAGTGAAACACAAACAGCACACAGTGAACACACAGTGAGGTGAAGCACACACTAATCCCGGCGCAGTGAGCTGCCTGCTACAACGGTGGCGCTCGGGGAGCAGTGAGGGGTTAGGTGCCTTGCTCAAGGGCACTTCAGCCCACTGGTCGGGGCTCGAACCGGCAACCCTCCAGTTACAAGTCTAGAGTGCTAACCAGTGGGCCACGGCTGCCCGCAATCATCCCCCAGTGTGATTGGCTGGTGTGCCACATTTTTAGCTACTCCACAGTCTTCTTTGATAATATACGCAGATAGCTGTCTGGTCTGGATGAAGGAACTTGAATTGCATCTCCACACAGATTTAAGAATCATCTAGTCTTAATGGAGTTCCCCTATAGGATTCTATAGGCGTTTTTAGCAGGCATATTAGGAGTAAATGGGTTAATGGAGTTCCCCAAGGCCCAATGCTTAGACCTCTGCCCTTCTCTGTGCACCTATAGGTGCTGTAATAACCATGTTTGACACATGCACACACACACCACTCACACACTAGGGGTTTAAATCAGTTTCATCATTATTAGATACAATGTTGATTCTGTGAGCCAACGATTTAATTATTTTCTATGCTTAAAAATATGCAGCGATGAGACTTGACTTGATACTGGGGTCTTTAGTCAATGATAGATTAAATTTCACAAAGTATTAACATAACTATTCACTCAAATAACTCACATAGACATATTTTTAAAACAATTGTTTGAAACACACACACACACACACACACACACACACACACACACACACACAATCACACAAACAGGTGGTGTTTGATTAGCAGGGTAGGAATTTCATCGGCGGCCACAACGGCCATGGCCGAGCCTCATGCTGGCCGTGAGGCCCCTTTGAAAATCAGAGGTTTACAGGCCACGGTGGCCTTGGTGCCCCCTTCTTTCAATATTCTGCTTTGCGTCCTACTAATAGCGATTTTTATTTAGCCTGTGGCCTGTCAAAATAATCTTAGCATTCACAGCGCAAATTAATTTAGTCTTTTACGCAGTGGAGAAAGTGACAGCAAGAAAGAAAAAGGCGTCCAAATTCACCCATTCTTCTCCGTTGAACTACTCTCAAGTAGCCTATTCATCACACAGACATCACAAGTATCACATGAAAGAGCTTTTACTCAACTTTTAAACGATGTTACCCGATAAATGCTGAGTTGAACGGTTCAAGGAGAAAAGTAAATAATATAATTCAATTTAATCATACATTCTACTGAAGGTTTTGCGTCCCATGATCTCCCAACCCATTCATCTCGGTGGAATACTTCACGAACCCTTCTTTTAACACATGAGAAACCATATATCAGAATAAACAGCAGACCTTACCGAACACAAAGGTGTAAAGCAGTCCCCTGTACAGTTAGCCGTTCCAGAGTAATCCAGTTTTGAATTTGCAGTAAATTTCGACATGCATGGATGTCTCCAAATTTGGGCTTTAAGTTTTACAATGTGTTTAAATTGTTCCACATGATTTCATAACGGGCCAAATACAAAATAAATGTTACAAATATCGCCTAGATATTGGTAAATCAGAGGACAGCTGACTGAGTTTGTGAAAGTAGCCTTAGCCTAATGATCACAAAATGCTAAGCATGCATCTAGGCTATTTGAGTTTCTTAAAGCTGAGTTAAATTGTTCAATACATGATTTTATAACAGGCCAAATATAAAATAAATGGTATATATAGCCTAGATATCTGTAAATATTAGATGATCATATGATTTACAGTTCTATGTAATATGTCATGTTTCATGTTTTTGTAATGTTTCATACAGTGATGCAGGTCTACTGCAGTGAATAGGTTAAATAAAACTTTGATCATTTTTATAGCCTACTACTGTATAGTTAACTCTGGCCTTGGGGCCCTGACATGTGGCCTTTGTGCCCCCCACCAAATATGCCCAACTGAAGGCCAAGTAGCCTTGCCCCCAGAATGGTGAAATTCCAAGCCTGGTGATTAGTCTGGATGAGAGAAAGAAAGAGAAGGTAATCACACACACCAAACACAACACACACCACAAACACACACCACAAACACACACACACACTCAAACAGAGCGAACTGGAACAATGATCTGAGAGGGGGCGGTGAGGGGTCTATGGCTCTGAGTTTGTCCAGAAGCCCCTTACACACACACA
>NC_063206.1:3880743-3885743 GCF_017589495.1 Alosa alosa | reverse complement strand
TGAAAAATGACCTTTCTGCGCTCCATATCTGTGACACGAACTGATCTGACCTGACTTGACCCGAGGTTGCGTGTTAGCCTGCGTTCCTATGGTGTATGCACTCATAATGATTCTCAACTTTTTACTGCATTGCCATGAACAAAGTCAAGGCAAAAAAGGTGTTTCTTTGTTGAACAAATTGGGATGCAATGTGAGCCTTGAATTGAATGCCATGCAGGAATTTGCTAGGATCTCAAAAAAACGGATTATGAACATGCTTTGCCATAGAGAAACACACAATAGCGTTGGATTATAAACATGCTTTGTCACAAGAACAGACAAAAACGTGGGGTAAGTCCAGCTATATGAAGTTATTATTTTGCTGTCACTTCGTCTGTTGTATAACCCAGAAGGATGTACTTGGTATCAAATGATAACTCTGTGTCTCCTCTTTCATCTGACATGCGTGGCATATCTATCCGATCACGGGTCCGCGAGTAATTCAAACGAGAGTAATGGGTGTGCAGCGTTGGTTTGTGTACATGACGCTATTATTTTGCAGTCACTTCGTCTGTTTTTATAAGCCAGAAGGATCGCTAAACATGGTACCAATGGATAGCCCTGTGTCCCCTCTTTCATCTGATATGCTTGCCATATCGATGCGATCACGGGTTATCGAGTGAATCAAACGAGAGTAATGGGTGCACAGGTGAACGCAGAAAAGTATAGACTGTAAATATGATACAATTAGATTTAATTTCATGATTTTTTATATTTTTTTTTATACTTGATCGTACAGACAAGTGTGTAGTCTCTTTGGAAAATGGAGCAATGTAACAGAGAAGAAAGGGTGTGTTTTTGCGTCAATCGGGTTCTAAGGGTTAATGGACAATTTTGAAAGAAGCAACCCTCAATGTGCACCATTAGTAGATCATCTTGCTCTTTTCTGGTGGGTTATGTTGAATTTACAACACAACCCTTTAGTAAATCAGAGCCTTAGAGTGAAAAACACACTTACTGAATGGTAAAGAACTCTTATACTGCCGTATGGGAATGTGACCTAATTGTAGTCTTGACGTTAATTGATGTTAATTGGCGTTAATTGATGTTAATCGGTGTTAATTGATGTTAATCGATGTTAATCGATGTTAATTGATGTTAATTGATGTTAATTGATGTTATGGTGACAAAGAAGCAGTGTGAACAGCTGCTGTGTGATTAACGCCTGAGAAGGACGAGGGAATGGAGAAGCTCCCCTTAACGAGACACTATCACTATCTCCCTATCCACACACACATACACACCCATCCACACACTCCACACTCACACACACACACTCATCCACACACACACTCATCCACACACTCACACACACACACTCATCCACACACACACACTCACTCACACACTCATCCACACACACACACACACACACACACCTCACACACTTATCCACACACTCACACACTCACACACTCATACACTCACACACTCATCCACACACACATCCACACACTCATCCACCCATCCACACACACATCCACACACTCATCCACACACCAATACACTCATCCACACACCCATCCACACACTCACACACACTTACACACTCATCCACACACACACTCACACACCCATCCACACATCCACACACCCATCCACACACTCACACACCAATGCACACATCCACACACTCATCCACACATCCATACACTCATCCACACACTCACACACTCATCCACACGCACATCCCTCTGCTCAACAATCTGAACCTCTTCTTTGCTCGCTTTGAAGCACAAAACAGCACTTGCCCACAGATGACCCCTCCCCCTCCACACGAGCAGCCCCTGTGCCTCTCTGCCGACAGCGTGAAGAGGACACTTGCTGCTATCAACACCCGTGAAGGCAGCAGGCCCAGACAACATCCCAGGTCGTGACGCTGAAGGATCATGCTGAGGAGCTTAAGGATGTCTTCACAGACATCTTCAACACTTCCCTGGAAGCAAGCCATCGTCCCATCATGTTTCAAAGCTGCTACCATCATACCTGTGCCGAAGAAAACTGCTCCATCCTGCTTCAATGACTACCCCCTGTGGCACTGACACCCATCATCATGAAGTGCTTTGAGCGCTTGTCATGTCACACATCAAATCCATTCTCCCCCACCCTGGACCCCTTCCAGTTTGCATACCGAGCCAAACGCTCCACAGAGGATGCAATCTGCTCTGCCTCCACCCAGCCCCTCACCCTCCTGGAAAAAGAGACTCATATGTGAGATTGCTGTTTATAGACTTCAGTTCTGCATTCAACACCATAATACCACAACAACTCATCTGCAAACTTGACAAACTGGGACTCACTACCTACCTCTGCAACTGGCTACTGGACTTCCTCTGTCAGAGGCCTCAAGTAGTACGTGTTGGCAACAATATTTCAAGCAGCATCACACTGAGCACGGGGCCCCCAAGGGCAAGAGTGCTCAGTCCGCTGCTCGATGAGACTCAATACAGGTTGGAGGTCGACCTCCTGACCATGTGGTGCAGGGACAACAACCTCCTGCTGAACGTCAGCAAGACCAAGGAGATTGTTGTTGACTTCCGGAGAGGTCACACCCAACACCTGCCACTGACCATCGACGGTGCTGTGGTGGAGAGAATGAGCAGCACCAAATTCCTGGGGGTGCACATCAGTGAAGACCTCTCCTGGACCACCAACACTGCATCACTGGCTTAAGAAAGCTTAGCCGGGGCTCTGTACTTCCTAATGAAACTCAGGTGAGCAAGTGCTCCACCAGCCATCATGACCACATTCTACCGAGGCACCATTGAGAGCATCCTCTCCAGCTGTATCGCTGTGTGGGGCGGAAGCTGCACTGAATACAACAGGAAAGCCCTGCAGCGCATAGTGAACACAGCTGGAAGGATTATTGGTGCTTCCCTCCCCTGAAAGACATTTACACCACCCACCTCACCCCAAGAAGCTTACCAAAATTGTGAGTGATGCAAGTCACCCCCGGCCACAATCTGTTTGATCTACTGCCCTCTGGGAAGAGGTACAGAAGCCTGCGCCTCAAGCACCACCAGACTTACCAACAGCTTCATACACCAGGCTGTTAGGATCCTGAACTCTCTCCCCCCTCCACCCTCAGCTACATAACATCCTGGACTTTGGACCCACAATGGCTGCCTTGCACTACTCCACTTGTACACTTGCACACTTGCAACTTGTTGTTGTTGTCCTGTTGTCCTGAACACTTCTGAACACACTTCTGCTGCTCTTACATAACTTGCACCACTATGCCACTTGCATACTTAGGTCAAACAAAACTACCTCAGCCATTTATTGGCCTGACTTTTGCACTATTATATTGACTGTCTACTGTATGCACAATTGCACAATTTGTTGTCCTGTTTGTCCTGAAAACACAACACTTCTGCTGCTCTTACATAACTTGCACGACTATGCCACTTGCTTACTTAGGTCAAACAGAACTACCTCAGCCATTTATTGGCCTGACTTTGCACTATTATATTGACTGTCTATGCACAATTTCAACCCAATTTTGCTGCTCTTATTTCTTCATTGTATGTGCCTTCTTATTTACTTTTTATTGTTTACTTGAATGTTATGTTTGTCTGTGGACTGTAAAATATGTCTTGTCTTCACCGTGGGATAGTGAGAAACGTAATTTCGATCTCTTTGTATGTCTTGGCATGTGAAGAAATTGACAATAAAGCAGACTTTACACACACACATCCACACACCCATCCACACACTCACACACTCATCCTCACACCCTCATCCTCATGCTCACACACACATCCACACACTCATCCACACACACATCCACACACCTATCCACACACTCACACACTCATCCTCACACTCACACACTTATTGTCACGCTCACACACTCATCCTCACACTCACACACTTATTGTCACGCTCACACACTCATCCTCACACTCACACACTTATTGTCACGCTCACACACTCATTGTCACACTCACACACCAGTGTTTCTTCTACGTTTATTTCAGCATGGCGGCCCTCCACGGTTAAATTAATACCGCCACGGTATCAGAATCAGGGCAGACAGACATTTGCTTTTTAAATAATCCCGCACGATCCCTCCCTGCTGGCTGCCAGCCATATTGCAATTTAACAATAAGTAGCCTAAACTAGTCAGAGGTTATTATGGCCGGTCCAGTTTCAGTTCACATATTATATATTGTATTGATGTAGCCTATTTAAAACATTAACTTTCTTCTCAATGTTTCCTCTTCATTTAGCGTATGCCACTGCTTCAGAATTAGGGGAGACGCAAAATATTGTCCAGAAGCATAGAAGGCTAAATGCCCTCTGCTGGCTGCTGAAAATGGCAGTTTATGAATAAACAGCAATGCTAATCCGAGGTACCTGTCTAGTTTTATTCCATAAATATATTGTTTTTTTTATAGACGTTAGTGGCATGTGCTATCAAGAGCTTCCATGTGTTACACATGTTTGTCAACATCGCAAAAACTACAATTTTCGCACAACTTGGTGGAAAGGTGTAGCACAGGCCAAGGAAAACCCATTAATTTCTGAAGCTGATCGTATAAAGTATTTCCCATATCGTAGTCTATAGACCTAAGCTCGCTCGCAACAACAGCAAAAATGATGTCCACGAAGACACCGCTGTTAAATTAGATGTGCACTAAATTGCGAATCGACGCAGTAAAAAAGCAACAACTGCTGGTAGTAACGAAGGTAAATTTCAAAAGTCACGTTAGGCTAAATGGTGTAATTAGCAACTAGAATTAAAGGAACCATATGTAAGATTGTGGCCAAAACTGGTACTGCAATCACTTTCAAAATACTGAAGAGCGGTGTATCCCCTCCCCCTCCCCCCTGACTCGAGGTTGCCAACCCTGATGGCGAGACACTACTGACTTCGTGATTAGTAGATAGGTGGAGGGTGGCGCATCAGGCCAAAACACAACATGACATGACAAAACACAACATCAACATCAGTTGAG
>NC_063206.1:3868243-3873243 GCF_017589495.1 Alosa alosa | reverse complement strand
TTCAGATAGATCACAAGACTTAAAGCAAATTCCATGTATCAGTGTTGAATTAATCCCATGTAAGCTATATCGTTTTGCCAGCGTTTCTCCTGTGTGCACCATTGTGAGCATAACATCCTCGTTCTTCTGACAGTGGATCCTCTTCAACCGACGTGGGGTGGGGCGCGCTACCTCCTGACCCTGTGATTGGTTAGGGAACTTAGATTCCTGATTGGCTAGCCAAACCTGAGCATCGCCATTGGCTATTCAACAGGAAGTGCCAGAACAATCTCAAAAGTATTCGTATACTTGCAGAAAATGTACTTGTGCGAGCGGCAGAGATTCGTAAAGGCAGAATAGCCTTGTAATTGAAAGACAGCAACTGTGGAAGGTTTAGTACCTGTGGAATATATTTGTAAGTGAAGGACATATGAGTAATACTTAAGATTGTTCGTGTTATTTTTTTGTTAAATCACAAATAATTTTTAATGTTGCAAATCCTGATACACACACACACAATACATATGAGACGCTTCTCATTCCTAAGGTGGTGCAAAAGTCTGTGCACCTGCAGAAAAGATTTGTAACTTTTTGTACGTAGAATATTGATTTGTAATTGTAGAATATATTTGTAATGGTAAAATATTTTTAACTGTAGGATGATTTGTAGCTGTAAAACCGATCCATACCCGTAGACCAGATTTGTAAGTGTAGGGCATGTTTGTAAGTGTAGGACATATTTGTAACTGTAGCGCATATTTGTAACTGTAGGGCATATTTGTAAGTGTAGGGCATATTTGTAACTGTAGCGCATATTTGTAACTGTAGGGCATATTTGTAAGTGTAGGGCATATTTGTAAGTGTAGGACATATAAGGCATATTTGTGATATTGATAATTACTTGTACAGATCATTTTTACAGTTACAAATAATTTCTACAGTTTCAAAACGTGATACACACGTACAAAACATTTGAGTCTAATATTCTTCCATACGCACACAGCCAAAGAGTAACACTGTGAAGATTGAATAATGCTTGTGTGTGTGTGTGTCATTTAAGAGATCTAATTCTGTGGTATAAGTCTGTCTGATTCTGACTTAAACATCTTATTTATAACCGCTATTACATTTCAATTAAAAAAGAAGTGTGTTGTGTGCGTGTTCCTGTGTGTGTGCATGTGTGTGTGTGTGTGTGGTGGAGGAAGTACTGAATCTCAGTACTTAAGTAAAAGTACAAATACACAGAGAAATATTTACTTTAGTAAAAGTAAAAGTACCACAATGACAACCCTACTTAAGTAAAAGTAAAAAGTACCTGCTTTTAAATGTACTTTAAGTATTAAAAGTAAAAGTATTTGCATAATGATTTATTCTCTTAATGTCTATATTCTAAAAGAAAAATTAGTATGGGCTGTGGCATTTTAATTAAGCTAGTTTTAGGTTATACTCGACTAGATAGTTTTAAGCTAATGCAATTGTGCTTACCATCTGTGGCCCAGTTTACATTCTGACCTAAAATTCTAGAGACTGTAATTCTGGTTATCTACTAGGGTGATCTGCTGAGTAAAATATCATTCAGCAAAACACGAGAGCCAGTAGTTTAACGGGGTAGACAAGGGAAACGTCGGGTGGATCGTAATGCCAATTCTGCTGATTGAACAGAAAAGTTGCTGAGAAAGGTGTCTTTATGATTAGGTTCAGTTTCACTTGCGCAGACGCACGTACAGTAGACATTGAATGAGCGCTCACATTTCTACCCCCAATTGTAGGCTATGCCTCTTTATTTGATCACACACAATTAAGAAATATTTCCTAATCTGGAAAATACTACGTTTTTTTCGGCCAGCGGTTCTATAATAGTCTACCATTCATTTGTGCCGCAAATGATCAGACGTGTGACAGAAGCATGGACATAGCCTGTAACTTCGCTGATCCGCGGATAGCAATCTCATCGCAGAGGAAGCCCTAACGCTGCAGATAACAGACAGAGAAAGGCACAGAACACAGGTGCATGTCCAGTGTAGCCATGGGTCTGGTGAATATAATACCGAATGCAGATGGCTACAAGCTCACGCTTTGCCTGGTCTAGACTAGAAGCGTATGTTTCAAAGATTTAGAAGCTGGGCACGTAGCGCTCCAGAATCTTTGGTATAAACCCGCCCCCTGGTTAAACAAACGTGTTTGTCAGAGAGAAAAAAAATCTGATCATAAAATGTATCGTAAAAAGGAATGATGGTGTTGTAGAAATGTAGCGGAGTAAAAGTACAGATAATTGCTGTAAAATGTAACGAAGTAAAAGTCAAAAGTATGCACTATAAATTCTACTTAAGTAAAGTACAAATACGTGGAAAATTTACTTAAGGACAGTAACTAAGTATTTGTACTTCGTTACATTCCACCACTGGTGTGTGTGTACTGTATGTGTGTGTATGTTTGTAAGTGTATGTGTGTGCATGTAGGTGTGGGTGTGCATGTGCGTGTGTGTATGTGTGCAAGTGTATGTGTGTGTGTGTGTGTGTGTTTGTGTGTGTATGACGCTTGTTTTTGTGAGGGCTCCTGGTGTAAGACATGTAGTCGCCAGCCTGTCCTCCCACTTGTCCTCATTAGACCTCTGCTCTCAGGGTCTTAATGAGTCTTAACGAGCATTAACAAGTTCTTAACGAGCATTAACAAATCTTAATGAGCATTATGGCGCCACCACACTCTAACAAGCCCAAGACCTGCCTGAGGTCGGTGTGGCTGTGGAGAGTATTCATATCCTTGATTTCTAAACACTATAGAACCTAGATTAATAAACATTATAAATCCTAGATTACTAAACACTGCAGATCCTAGATTACTAAACACTATAGATCCTAGATTACTAAACACTGCCAATAGATTACTAAACACTGCAGATCCTAGATTACTACACCTTGCTGTTCATAGATTACTAAACACTACAGATCCTAGATTACTAAACACCACAGATCCTAGATTACTAAGAACTGCAGATATCCTAGATTACTAGTGTGTGTGTGTGTGTGTGTGTGTGTGTGTGTGTGTTTGGATTGTCAGATTGTGTGTGTGTGTGTCTGGATTGTCAATGTATAAAAGTGTGTGTGTGTGTGTGTGTGTGTGTGTGTGTGTGTGTTTGTGTGTGTTTGGATTGTCAGTGTATAAAAGTGTGTGTGTGTGTCTGCGTGTGTGTGTTTGGATTGTCAGATTGTGTATGTGTGTGTGTTGTGTGTGTGTGTGTGTGTGTGTGTGTGTTATGTGTGTGTGTGTTTGGATTGTCAGTGTATAAAAGTGTGTGTGTGTGTGTGTGTGTGTGTGTGTGTGTTTGGATTGTCAGATTGTGGCCACCCACGCTCCTGCAAAGAAAGTGTGGCTCGGAGGGTTTGGACCAGCATGGGCGGGAGGGACCAACAACCTGTCAGACACATTTGCAGCTAGCTTCCTGTGAGTAAACACACACACACACACACACACACACACACACACACACACACACACACACACACAATCAATAACTTTCACAGCCGTCTATCCATATGATATGGTTATATACATCAGTATGGTGAACGACATAAATACAAACATTATGTTAAACGTTTCCCCCCCATCTACGAATACAGCCATTTCGGACCATCTCCGGGTGACATCTAACTTCCAGTGAAGTGATGTATAGTAAGAGCACCAATTACTGTCCCTTTCGTTCGAAAATTCAAAAACAACGATATTTTTTAAAACTTCAAAATAACATTTGATAAATGAAGCTTACATTTTTCAGTAGCCATAAGTGTGTAGATTTGAACCAAATCTTTTGAACCAAAGCTTATTCAAAGCTTTCACTGCCTGAAATATCCGATTTTGTTCCGATTTTGTACCATGCTCAGAGTTTAGTGCTGGTCTGGTGGGTCTCCTATTTCCACCCTTTCACACAGCACATCAACGAGAATAGACAACAATAGACCGAGAATTCTTGTCGCGATAGAAAAATACCACTGCAGCTCCAAGCGAATTTGTACACGCAGCCTTACAACGCTGTTTACAGCTATTCAAGTCATGGTAAAATGTAATTTTTGGTATATAGCTAATTTAGATACACTTATGGTGTGGGTGTTTGTCTTTCTTTACGAATCCGCCGTCTTGCTTTGTATAGAAATGAATATTAAGGGACACATACAGACACGTAAGAGAGCGGACATAGGGGGCGGCCGGTAATTGGTGACGTTCCTATAACTATGCACTGCAAAAACTGCTTATCTAACAAAATCTAACCAAGTGTTATTAATCTTATATCAAGATAAAAAAAACTAGTTGGTATTGTTTTCAGTATAAAGTGACTTACCTAGCGCTTTCTTGTGAAATCATTTGACTTAATTAAAAAAAAATTGACTTATTTTAAGACATCTCATCTTGAAAACAAGCAAATTTGTCTGCCAGTGTGTTAAGCAAATTTGTCCTAAAAACAAGCAAATTTGTCTGCCAGTGCGTTGAGCAAATTTGTCTTGATAAGTTAAAACTTAAAATAAGTTAAAGTCTTTAAGTCAAAATTATCTTTTGAGAGGGCACTAGGTAAGTCTTTTAATACTAAAAACAATACCAAATAGATTTTTTAATCTTAATATAAGATCAGTAACACTTGGTTAGAATTCATTTTTTGCAGTGTTTTCACTAGCTAGTTGGAACTGTCCACCTCAATGAGCTATGCTTAGCTATGCTAACAGTGCGTGCTACTGCACTGGGAGTCACAGCACGCACGAGAAGGGTACAGTACAGTATATATCATCTTATCTAACTCTGGGGGAGATGGTGAATAAGCTCATTTCCCCAAATGTTAGTGTGTTACTTTAAAGTTCTGAGTGTGTCACGATACCTTCTTTTTGTTGAATTTAACTTCACCATCGGTAAGCACCTCACCAGGGGTGTACTTACAGTCTGTTCAAATCTATAACCATATCAACCGTCATAAACATCACAACCATCTACAATCATCATAATCATTCTAATCATCCATAACCATCTATAAACATTAT
>NC_063206.1:3855743-3860743 GCF_017589495.1 Alosa alosa | reverse complement strand
CGTGTAAAATCATTCTGCAGGTATGTACAAACACGCTAATGATGTAAAGCATAAACTGCCTAAAGGAGCTGAAAGTGGCACATTGGCGGTGTCATGTCATGCATATGCATTCATGGGAGGATCCAGGGAAAGTGGGAGTTTAGCGTAAAAAAGATGGGGAGGGGAAGAGTAAAGAGCCTAGTTATGTATTCAGCGGTATGTACAAAGACTGCTCCTGAAAGCGACGCCTATTCTGGCGCTAAATACTTCCGCCTTGTAAAAGCAAGGTGTTAATCCACATTGCAGTTCAATGCGTCAATAAGAGAACCTTTCAAAGACAACAGACTCGCTATATAGAGCACCAGTTTTTTGTGGTGAAAGTATTTGTACTACCAAAAGCAACCTTAACTTTACGTTGGCCTTCGCGATGTCTTACTTTCACTTTCCGTCATTCACTTAAACTTTTCCTACTTGCTAGATTTGACCAATCTTCCATAGCCTACGTGCACAAGTAGTTTGAGTAAAACTACTGATCTTCATTATCTCCCTGCTTGTTGACATCTTCTCATGTATGGTATTATTTCATGATCGCTAAACGCGTTTGATTCCTCTGCCATTCAGTTGTGGACGCTCAGAATGAAATTCGTTTGGGCGGAGAAAGGCAGATAAAGGTGCAGTTTACACTAGTTGATAAATACCGACGCGGAAACTTGGGTCTGACAGCTGCCAGAATCATGGGTTTGTCCATGACGCTTATAACGGTTGCCGCGAAATGTAATGCGACATCTGGCCCTGAATATTCTACACCACAGCACTGAGTACACGACACCACTGCACTGAGTACACTACACCACTGCACTGAGCATTCTACACCACTGCACTGAGTACACTACACCACTGCACTGAGCATTCTACACCACTGCACTGAGCATTCTACACCACTGCACTGTGTACGCTACACCACTACACTGAGCATTCTACACTGCACTGAGCATTCTACACCACTGCACTGAGTACACTACACCACTGCACTAAGCATTCTACACCACTGCACTGAGTACACAACACCACTACACTGAGCATTCTACACCACTGCACTGAGTACACTACACCACTGCACTGAGCATTCTACACCACTGCACTGAGCATTCTACACCACTGCACTGAGTACACGACACCACTGCACTGAGCATTCTACACTGCACTGAGCATTCTACACCACTGCACTGAGCACTCTACACCACTGCACTGAGTACACTACACCACTCCACTGAGTATACGACACCACTGCACTGAGTACACTACACTACTACACTGAGTATTCTACACCACTGCACTAAGTACACTACACCACTGCACTGAGTACACTACACCACTGCACTGAGCATTCTACACCACTGCACTGAGTACGCTACACCATTGGTTAATGTTGATGAGTTCCTTGGCCAGAGCCAATCAGGAGGGAGGATACACCCTTATGTTTCCTGTAGTTCAAAAGGCTGTTTCAGTCACGGTATGCATTATCAACCCTTCCTCTGCAGGATTACTGGCTGTCGTTGCTGTTCAAGCGTCTGGTTGGTCAGCGGGTTCTTTCTGTTCAAGTTGCCGGGTTACAGAGAAGGCCTCGCCCAGGACGAGTCATCAGAGACAAGCTGCGCATCTATGCCCACTGCACCAGCTCACGAAGGTACACACACACACACACACACACGCACACACACACACACACACACACACACACACACACACACACACACACACACACACACGCTACACGCACAAACACACACACACACACACACACACACGCACACACGCCACACACACACACACACACACACACACTGACACACACACACACACACACACTGACACACACACACACACACACGCCCATACACACACACACACAAAACACTGACGTACACACATGTACACACACACTCACACCTCCTCACACCTCCCCATATCCCCCACATAACCACATAATCACAAACAAGCAGAAAGTGAGTGTGTGTGTTTGTGTGTGTGTGTGTGTGTGCGTAAAAGAAAGAGACTCTGATGGAGCATGAGTGTGTTTGAGAGAGCATGTGTGTGTCTCATTCGAATTCCATGCCATCACAGTGATTGCCCCAGCAGAACTCTACGCGGCTGGTCATCTACTGCATCCTCCAGGCCAACTAGGGCGACTTTATGGACGAAGCTGGACACTCTGCTGTCCTCCATCCCTGAACATGACTGTCCGCTTCTCGTTCTCGGCGATATGAACATCCACTTTTGGCCCTGATCCACTCTTTTGACCTCAAACTGGTTCAAAGCCCACCTACTCACAAAGCTGGCAAAGAGCTTGACTTGATCCTCACTCGGACCTGCAGCACAGACACCCTCATGGTGACGCCTCTCCATCTTTCTGACCACTTCTTCATCCAGTTCAACGTCAGCCTGACAGAACAGCCTCCGGCTCCTCAGCCGATGGTCACGTTCACCCGCAACATCCGGAACCTGTCTCCAACGACTTCTCCTCTGTGGTTGCCTCCGGTCTACCTCCACTCAACACCTTCTCCTCTCTGGAGGTTAATGAGGCCACAGACCGCTCTGCTCCACACTGAGCTTCGTGTCTAGACGAAGCTGTGTCCCCTACCACAAGGCCAGCTCGATCCAAACCACTCTCATCCATGGCTAAATGATACCCTCCGACCGCGAGCGCACCAAACTCAGAGCCGCTGGAGAGGAAATGGCACAAATCCAAACTAACTGATGACCTCAAAACTACCAGACACTCCTGACCTCCTTCTCAGCCAGCATCACTGCTGCTAAGACTGCTTTCTACAATGACAAAATCAACAGCGCTACAGACACTGAAAACTTTTCTCAACCTTCAAAACGCTTACTCAACTTTCAGCTGCCTCCTCCTCCATCCAGCCTTACTGGATGGATACCCTCTCATTTTTTTACAAACAAAGTGGCGGCAATCAGCAGTCAATTCTCTACATGCCCACACAACGATCTGACTCAGATACCACACTCCTACAACCTCTGGGGGCTGCTGGAACATCTTTTTTTCAGCATTCGCCTCTCCGAGAGTGAAGTATCTAGACTCCTGACATGCAGCCGATCCCCTACCACATGCTCGCTGGACCCTATACCCTACGAGCCTACTTCAGTCCATCAACCCGACCATCGCCCAGCTATCACACATGTGATCAATGCCTGCTAACCACCGCACATTTCCAACAGCTGCTCAAAATGGCCCAGGTAACACCATTACTTAAGAAAGCTTCTCTCAACCCTGCTCAAGTCAAAACTACCGCCCTGTCTCCTCCTGCCTTTTTTTTTTCCTATCCAAAGGCATTGAATGAGCAGTCTCCAAACAGGTCTCTGACTTCCTTTCACAGAACAACCTTCTGATCCAAAATCAGTCTGGGTTCAAAAGCCGCCACTCTACCAAAACGATCAAAATGTCTGTTTCACCTACCAGGACTGCAAAAAAAAAAGGGCACATGTTACCCCGCTGTTCATCCAGCTACACTGGCTACCTGTGGCGGCCGCATCAAATTCAAAGGCTCTAACGCTTGCCTACAAAGTAGTCTCGGTTCTGCTCCGCCTACTTGAATGCCCTCTCATCCAGACGGGCTACCTCCAGGACTGCGGCTCCTCAGACGAGCGACGTCTAGCTCTACCACCGCACGCCAGTCCAATCAAACTTTTTCTCATCTGTTGTTTCTGGTTGGTGGAACACACTGCCAGTTCCTACAAGGGCAGGGACATCCCTCTCCATTTTCAAAAAACTCCTGAAGACCCAGCTCTTTAGAGAACATCTCCTCATAGCACCACTTACAGCAAGTCTTGCTGATCCTAGCACTTACCAGCCGTCTTGAACTGACCGCATCCTTGTTAAAAACAGCACTCACTGATGCACTTATTCTTACTGTACTCTACCGTTTTTTTTAAATTGTCCCAAAATTGTTGAGAATTGCTTTAAAACTTAAACTGTTTACCATGTTGTTAGTAAGCTTTGGCTAAAAATCGCCAGCCAAATGTAATGTAATGTGTGTGTGTGTGTTTGTGTGTGTCTGTGTGTCTGTGTGTGTCTCTGTGTGTCTGTGTCTGTGTGTGCGTCTCTGTGTGAGTGTGTTGAGTGTGTGTGTGTGTGTGTGTGTGTGTGTGTGTGTGTGTGTGTGTGTGAAAGAGAGTGTGAACTGCATTGGGACAGAGGGAACAGCACTGGAGGGTTTGTAGTGAAATCTTTGAGAAGTGGGCAGTGTTGCCAGGGGCGATGACAGGTGTTTGGTTACACGCTTAGCCCCATCAGGTCATGTGATCTCAGAGGAGAGAGAGATGGATCATCACCTAAACCCCTTTCAAACGTCTCAAACGTCTCGTCTGCTACCCCGTGTGTGTGTGTGTGGATGTGTGTGTGTTGGTCTCGTCTGCTACCCTGTGTGTGGATGTGTGGATGTGTGTGTGTTGGTCTCGTCTGCTACCCTATGTGTGTGTGTTGGGGGGGGGGGGGGGGGTCTTTGAGGTCACTAGGTTACAGGCACGCAGACGAGTCATGCCGCTCTGTCTGCCATTTTGGTATTGTGTGATTTTATATCATTTTCATCATTTAAAGGTGCTCTAAGTGATGCTGTCACTTCTGTTGACTTTCAAACAAAACAGAGAGCTAGCTCGCTACTACCTCCCCCTCCCTCCCGTGCTGCTCCCGTGCAATTGAAACTCTCCTAAACGCGCATCTCGTCTGTGATTTGCTGGAACAGTTTGTTATGTTTTTATGGGCTAGGTTTGCCCAGGTTGTTTTTGTTTGCCGTTTTTGGACACTGCATTTTTTTACAGTGTTTTCAGGACACAGACAGCTAGCTGTTGGTTAGGTGATGTTTGCAGTAAGTGACATAAAATGTTTTAGCCTAAAAAACGTGTGGCATTGCTTAGAGCACCTTTAATGTAATGTTTATTTTTTCTATGTGCTGGTTCCTTGTAACATACGGTAATTGACATATGTAAGTCACTTTGGATTAATG
>NC_063206.1:3828243-3843243 GCF_017589495.1 Alosa alosa | reverse complement strand
AGAGAGAGAGAAAGAGCCTGTTTACTGGTTATATTTATAGAAATGTGTCTGTGTATATAGTCTTCTATAGTCTCTAAGTGTCTGTGTATATAGTCTTCTATAGTCTCTAAGTGTGTGTGTATATAGTTTTCTATAGTCTCTAAGTGTGTGTGTATATAGTTTTCTATAGTCTTTATATTTTGATATGGGAGAATTCTTGTACAGAATGCCATCAAGTGAGCTGATAGAGTGAAGCACAGGGAGTGTGTGTGTGTGTGTGTGTGTGTGTGTGTGTGTGTGTGTGTGTGTGTGTGTGTGTGTGTGTGTGTGTGTGTGTGTGTGTGTGTGTGTGCATGCGTGCGTGCGCGTCTGTCTGTGTGTGTGTGTGTGTGTGTGTGTGTGTTTGCTGTTGCTGTCTAAATGGTGTTTTTTTTTAGCAAGCTCACATGGTCAGGCTCACTATGTTCTAAAAGCCAGAAGAGGAATCTCATCTCTAACAAAGACGGGACTTTTAAACATAATGATCTGTATACAAAAACTTTTTCATGTAAAAGTACAGGACTCTTCCTAAAGGATTGTTTCGAGTTGTTCATATTTTCTTCTATAAAAAGAGAAATATTTTAATGAAATAAATTTGTGACAAAATGTTATTCTATCCAGTTATAAATATAACAAATAAAATATACTAAAAAGTAATAAAATGCTTATGATATTAAAGCAGCTTGATTTTCTCGTTTTACTCTCTTGTGTGCTTATAATATGTGTGTGTGTGTGTGTGTGTGTGTGTGTGTGTGTGTGTGTGTGTGTGTGTGTGTGTGTGTTTGTGTGTGTGTGTGCTTGCGTGCATGTGTGCATGCGTGTGTCAATGTGCGTGTGTGCATTTTGAAAATGTTTATGCTATTCATGTGGTGGTGAGGCCTACACACACACACACACACACACACACACATACACACACCCAGCTGAGGTAATGCTGAACTGTAGCTACTCAGAAAGTAAATATTTACCTTTCACGGAGACTGAAGAGAAAAGGTATCCCCCAGCACATACACACACACACACACTCATTCATTCAGAGCCATTAAGTCATGCCATACACATACACACAGCTCACTCACACAATGCATCCATGCAAGCTGTGAGTGTCAATGTACTTATGATTACACACTCACACACACACACACACACAAGCTTAGCTACAAGTGTCGATGTACTTATGATTCCCTACACACACACACACACACACACACACACACACACACACAAGCTTAGCTGCGAGTGTTGATGTACTTATGATATCCTACACACACTCACACACACACTCGAGTTCAGCTGCAAATGTGGATGTACTTGTGTGGATATACTCCCTACGCACACACACACACACACACTGCTCACTGGAGCTAAGGTGGGGAATGAGGCTCATTTCTCAGGATATGAAGTCATTACTCACACATTCACTCACGCACACAAACACACACACTTACACTCACATACATACAGTCATGAAGTCATTTCTACAAGGGTATACATGATACAGACTCACACACACACACACACACACACACACACATGAAGTAATTTCTACAAGAGTATACAGGAGAAGGATGTGGTGAGAGGAGATCATTCCATTATGTTCATCCACCTATAATGAGTGTTCTTTTATTTTGTCTGTTTTGGTATAAATTGTGTGTTTAAAGTTATGTGTGTTAGGGTTATGTGTGTTTTGGGGTAAGTTATGTGTGTTTGGGGTAAGTTATGGGGTAAGTTATGTGTGTTTGGGGTAAGTTATGTGTGTTTTGGGGTATGTGTGTTAAGTTATGTGTGCTTTGGGGTATGTTATGTGTGTTTGGGGTAATATATGAGTGTTATGGTGTAAGTTATGAATGTTTTGGGTATATTATGTCCAAATGGGCCAGTGCATTCCTATGGAATTAAAGGGATAGATGGGCCAGTGCATTCCTATGGAATTAAAGGGATAGGCACATATTTGGACTTGGTCACCAGAAGGAGGGAATGTCCACTATCTTTCCCTTCTCTTAATCATGCTGATAGATCCAAACGAATTTCACGGTAGCCTACTTTAGTGCTCATGTTTTCTGTCAAATGAACTGAATGACTGAATTGATGAGAACCTAACCAATTTTACCATTTATAGCAGGGCTCAAATTATCTTTTTGTCTTTAAGGGGGTCTCTCTATCTCATAAAAAGTTGGCACATCCTGCGCATAGCCTAAAGGCAATACAATTAAATAGCCTAGGCGCCAGTGGCACTTTTGCGCAGTATTTGCACAGTAGGCCTAGGCTATAACTTGACACACGCACACAACAGACAGAGATTTTTCATAGAAATGGATTCCTTTTCATTAATTTCAACATATTATTGATTGCAATAGTCCATATTTCATTTCAATTTCACAATACAAAGAAATAGACTAAACGAGTAAGTCTGAGTGCCATTCTAAATTTCATAACGTAACTCATTTGAACCAGACCACCATCTCAGATAGGCTATCCTCAGTGTCAAACACAATAACGCATGTAGTCTTTAATTTATAGGGAAAATGCAAATTAATAAAGCCATTGCAGCCAAACTATGTTCTAGTATTATAGGCTAATGTACATCAAGGGCGTAGGTTTGGTCTCAGCTTTGGTGGGGACACATCCACAACTCCTGTTGTCACAATACCAACATTATTGTTTCAATTCCAATAGCAAGTGAATAATCTCGATTTCGATACTATTGCGATTTTTTTAAATTTGATTTGGTTTGTGTGATTTGTGAGATCATTCACATCAGTGGCAATCATAGAATTTGATTGACCCTCCACACACACACACATAGAAAGTGATGGTTGTCATAGGTTTCTTTTTCATATTTTGGAATTCATATAAACTATACATTTATATTGATAATTATTTATAGTATTTTATGTTCTGCATGATTACTAATAGCTAAACATATTTAGTAATTTGATTACATCATATTGATATTTAAATTATTAGGCTACACTTGTCTATATCATCACATTTAGTGTGTAAATCTAATTGAGTGCCTGTCACTTTAAGAGGAACGTGAATGCTGAAAAATAGTTTCGCAAGTGCAAGGATATGTGGATTCAATTCATCATGTTTGCTATGTCATTAGATAAAATAAATGTTAAAAAAACTAACAAGTCAAAGAAAATCTTTCTGGGATGAGATCATAGAAGAGATAAGTGTCTCGCAATGTTCATTTCTATGAGTATGGAAATGGAAATCTTTTATTTCTTTGCATTGGGCAGGCTACATTCAGAAATACATTAGCCTACATAAACAGAATATAGGAACAGGATCTCGGATCCATTATTTATTGTGACTGCAAGATTGGTAGCCCAATTAGCCCAACAGTCAGTGATGGTGACTTATAGCCTATGTGACTGTCCGTGTGGCACACCCTTATTCAACATGACTCCTAACTTTGGTTGAAAGATTACAGAAGCTAGGTTAGCTGTGACAATATCCTGGGTAATATCCTAACAGCTAATGCTATTTTACACAGTAAAATCCGCATTTGAAAGCCTGGTCACCAGTTGCCAGTTTGTATGGCTAATTATTTTGTCTGGACTGCAATGAAAAAGCTTCGTATTTTTGGATGGCAAAGCTGATCTACAAACCACAAAAAGCCACAAGTTTTGGTCAATTTCTGTAAAGAAACAGTGCCACCTATAGGCCTGGGGAATGAAGTAATGTGTTGAGTCGTGTTGAGATGGAACCTTTTGGACGCAAATATTCTTGATACGGATCCAGGGAAGACGGAGGAAAAAAAGATCGGTTTGGTACGTGTGGACTAGGCCTAAGATTAAATTACACCTTCAGATATGAGAGACCCCCTCAGATTTTTTACTTTGTTGCTTTCATGGGAGCCAGTCCTCACTCTAAGGGAGCTCGGCTCCCTCTGGCTCCCACGTAATTCGAGCACTGATTTATAGCATGTCGATATTAACAGACAATTAAACATTTAGGAACTGTGGCTTTCACTGCCTGCCTTTCATTAGAGGGAAATGAGTGTGTGCATGTGTGTGTGTGTGTTTGTAAAAATGTGTGTTTTAATCAGTGCTGCCCCCTCTAACATTAGTGTGTGCACAGGGGTGTAGTGGTAAAATAAGAGGTGTGTGTGTGTGTGTGTGTGTGGGTAAACTATGAATTCTGTGATCACGGTAAGGTGGACTGTACCATGTGGTATCAGATTTTTATAAAGGGATACAGAACCTACTGTATTTGATGATGATGGAGGTTATTGTCCAATGTTGATAACAATACCAGCGGTATTAGATGGTTCCTACAGTGTTGATGAGTATGAATAACACAGTGTGACTTTTTAATATTAAAAGTTGCAATTGAAAAGTGGATAAACATTTCAAATTTCAGAGGTGGATAAACATTTCAAATTTCAGAGGTGGATAAACATTTTAAATTTCAGAGGTGGATAAACTGTTTACTTGCGACTAGCCTCCACTACAGCCCTGCATGTGCAATCTAAGCAGCACAGAACTACCTCAAGCGCAGCCAAAATAATAATAATAATAATAATAATAATAATAAAAAGTGTGTGTATATAGTTTTCTATAGTCTTTATATTTTGATATAATATATCATCTCCACACGAGCCAACCGATGTAGCTTTCCAAACAACCTGGGGCTGTAGTAGGGATATGTGCATACGGTTCTGCATAGAACTCCACTACTCAAGAAAGGGAATCCAAGGCCATGAGTGTACTTCTGAGGACACAGCTACATGAAGGGGATCCCAAGACCATAAGTGTACTTCAGAGGACAAAGCTTCATGCAACACACTAAGAGATGTATTCATGGGTGTCTCCAGACCATAATACCTTTTCTACTCTTGTGGATTTGTAGCGTAGACAATGCACACAAATATTGCACACAGAGATATTGCAAAATCTGCATCATCCACACAGAAGTACTGTGCTCTCTCATTTCCTCAGCTAACACTGACCCAAGTGCTCTGTTTCCTCTCTGTCCCCAAGCTGTTTGGATTGGTGAAGGGTGCCCCCTAGTGGCTTTTGTTAAACACAGGCAACTTACTAGTTCTTTTTTTTTTTTTAAACCCTTGTAAGGTGTTCAGGTCTGTGGGACCCGTTTTTCAATGTTTGCTAAAATAAAAATGATGCTATTTATTATTACTTCTGACTCAAACTCATTGGCCTGGGCTCATTTTCTGTGAAGAACATAAAACTTATTTTCAATGACTGCACACGGCACACCCCCTACACATAACTATTACATATGATAGATAGATAGATAGATAGATAGATAGATAGATAGATATTTTATTGATCGTGGAAATTCATATTACAGTCTCAATGCTAGTTTTCAACTAGCAATAATCGCGCCTCGGATAAACCTCATAGGCTACGATACTTCCACTGATCAAAGATCAAGATCACCACATATGTGGATATACATATATCTGGACACACTCACACACACACAAATAACTATCACATATGTGGTGTTTGGGTCTACAGGACACACACACACACACACACACAGAACTATCACATATGTGGTGCTTGGGTCTACTGGGCACACATATACACACACACACATAACTATCACATACATATGTGGTGCTTGGGTCTACTGGACACACATACACACACACACACACACATAACTATCACATATGTGGTGTTCGGGGTCTGTTGGACCCACACACACACACACATACCTATCACGGTGTTCGGGGTCTACTGGCAATAGCATATTATGTACCTTAACTGTGTCCTCCTCCTAACTGGACCTGCCATGTGTGTGTGTGTGTGTGTGTGTGTGTGTGTGTGTGTGTGTGTGTGTGTGTGTGTCTGTCTGTCTGTCTGTATGTATGTGCAAGTCTGGGTACTGGCAAGTATGGGGCAGCCGTGGCCTACTGGTTAGCGCTTTGGACTTGTTGCCGGTTCGAACCCCGACCAGTAGGCACGGCTGAAGTGCCCTTGAGCAAGGCACCTAACCCCTCACAGCTCCCCGAGTACCGCCGCTGTTGTTGCAGGCAGCTCACTGTGCTGGGATTAGTGTGTGTTTCACGGATTGGGATAAATGCAGAGACCAAATTTCCTTCACGGTCAACAACGACCCTTTTCATTCATAGACACTCAGTTCTCACCCTGCCGTCTTTCAAAAGAGTATATATACTTATATCAAAAGAGTATATATACTTATACGTATACTTAGGTGTTTGTGTGTGAGAATGTTGTCTTTCTGATTTTGTTTTGATCTGGACGTTTGTTTTGGTTAATTGACCTGATGTTGACCCACTGTTTGTGTCTTGGCAGAGATTGACAGATTTCCTTTGAAAATGTTCAGGTTTTTCTTGGGGTTCATGATACCATGCACCTTAATTCCCATGGCCTTTGGGAATAAAAAATAGCCCCAGAATATCGGGGTTCTTTTCAGTATAGTCATTCTTCTATGTATTGTATACCTAAACACCTAAAGTATTTCTTGCCATGCATATTCACGTCTGAAATATATGTAGCCTACATTTGGGAAACGATATTTCCAGCGCGTGAGTTGCGGTGGCAGGATGAACGCCACAAACTTCTGTTGTCGCAGATCACGTGACACCCCAACGTAACGTAACACATGACGGAAGTGAAATGTCAACAGTGTTGCGGTTTCTGAAAGTTCTGAAAGTCTGCCCTCCTCTATGGTTGGTGCCAGGGACCGATCGTGGCTGTGCCCGTACCTAGGCAATGTCAGTCGTTGACATACTGCGGAATCGGTAGCTTCCGCTTCCACTGGGCTCGAAATTAACCGACATTCCTGCGCGCCCTAAGCACACTTGGTCCAGAAACGTGGAAACACGAGATGGCGGAACAATTGGGTAGCCTAAAGTTTTTTTTACAACTCACGCGCCCCGTCTTATGACCACAGGCGGGTCTCATGCTCGAGAGGCGGGTTTTCTCGTCAGGCTCGCGAGCTGGATCGAGGAATTCTCGGAGATTCTGTGGATTGTACAACCTGACATGTCATAACAGTGTCTCATTTTCTCCAGCTGACCGCTAACTGGCCACCAGGCACTAACTCCCACCTGAAAGTTAAGTCAGTGCGTGTGGTCCGTAGAACACCGGGCCGGTCAGATGAAGTGCTTGCTCGTGGCGAGCGAGAGCGCGGAGGTGCTCTTCTACTGGACCGACAACGAGTTCCTGCTCCGCGTGCAGGAACAGTATGGAACAGCTCGCGATGAAGACGGCAGGGTGAGAACTGAGTGTCTATGAATGAAAAGGGTCGTTGTTTACGAAAGTGTGCTGTGGGGGAGTAATATCAGCGCGCATCAGCACTAGAGAAATGGAGTCTATACCCTAACTCTGGGTTTGTTGTTTTCCCGAGTTGTTTCCTTAGTTCTCTCTCTCTCTCTCTCTCTCTCACTCTCTCACACACTCTCTCTGTCTGTCTGTGTGTGTGTGTCTCTCTCTCTCTGTATGTGTGTATGTGTTTGCTGCGCAGCCTCCTGCGTTTGAGGACCGGATCAACACACTCTTCGCTCCCATCATCATCTCCTGCAGCACACTGGTAGACCGCTTGGGAGACAGCTACACTGCATTCTCCACAGAGAACAACGACACCTATGTGCTACACCAGGTGTGTGTGTGTGTGTGTGTGTGTGTGTGTGTGTGTGTTTGGCAGCAACTGTACACTGCACTGGGGGGGGGGGGCGGGCAAATTCTCACTATATTTTTCTGAAAGCCTTCAAAGTTAACCTCTGATTTGAAAAAAAGGAAATTCCGCCTATTGTTTTTTTTTTGTTAAACCACTCATAAGAGCCCAGAAAATAATCCAAACCTCATTATTACTGATGCATACAGTATGTGGTGTTAGATGTTGGCATACATATTTTGAATCATTATGTGATTTTGCCCTTCATTTTTGTTGCTAAAATTCAAGATTTATGTGTAATAATGTGAAAATCTACGTTTTCAGAGACACAACGTGTTGAAATGCCCACTACCTCATTAATCCATGTATTTCTACTGTACCTTCCTACCTCCCAGCAGAGACTTGAAATACAAATGATTACATAGGTCTGCATTGCTATGCTATTTACTATTTGTAAATGTAGCCTACTATTCGGAAACACCCCCCAAAATTCAGTAAATTAGTATTTTATTGAAACTACCCATAAGATAAGAGATAATCCAAGAGATCAAAATATCATGATTACCTTTACATTCAAGGAATACCATATGAAACTTGTTGACATCACCACATGTACCCAGCTTAACATAAATATTATAATTTCATAATGTCCAGGGCACATGAAGTACAGTAATTTCCTGTGTAGTAGCCGTATTGTGTATAAGCCGCAGGACAGTGTTTTATGCAAGTTAAAAGAAACAAAACCATACCATATTAACTGTCCCCGTGTATTAACCTCATAGCTGAAGAAATTTTGCATAATCAATGGATAAGCTGCAGCTAATAGTTGGGAAATTACGGTAATTGCATCACAGGTGCTAAAATGATCTACATTATACATTTCTGTTGTACTTCTGACTAGTAATGCGGCAATGAGATGTAGATGAACTGGTTGGTAAAAATATTTATACTTTACACATTATCATTATGTATAATTATTATTATTATCATTATTAACATACTTAAAATTGTCTTTCATCTGATGTTAAAATCATTTCCATTGAAAATAAATAATAACTATTTTCCAAGACTTGATCTACAGACATTTACAACAGTTTTCAAAATTCTACACAGTTAGATCTGATGAGAAACTGAAATTGGATCAATCCATTTTCAGAGGAACATGAGTTAATTTGCATATCTACAGCAGGCAAAGCAACACAAGAGGTTAGGGATGATCTGATTCAGGCTCATACTACAGGCAAAGATGCAAGTTCAAGACATAGAGGCTGGAGTCAGATACACCTAAGCACAAATTCCATGATACATTGACAAAGCAAAATGTAAAGACATTTACGAGCATGAGTCAAAAAAGAAAACACAGGCACATGTTAAAGATTGGACATGAGAGAAGTCTTTTGTCACCCTCTTGGACCTTAACCATGGTCATTGGCAACACCTGAGGGGACCCCAAGGAAAACCTCTAAAGCAGCACTTGCAAAGCATTTGCATAAACTTGCATCACTATCAGATAATCTTCCAGATGAATATAATACAGCAACAATCATTGATGGAATGTCTCTGGTCCAGAAGGTCAATAACAATGTCTCAACTTTTGCAGACATTGCTGCTGCTATTCATAGCATGATCCGTAAAGAGGCAAAGCAGAGGCAGATATTTTTTTAGATTAAATTAGATTAGATTTAGCTTTATTGTCATTGTGCAGAGAACAAGTACAGAGACAACGAAATGCAGTTTGCGTCTAACCAGAAGTGCAAAAAAGCAGAAAAGTGCAATGTGAAATACACAGTATAGGCAGGTGGTGCATAGACAGGACAAAAAATATAGTGCAGTGTAGACAGTAGTATACAGTTGTTTTGCAGAAGGTGGTTTAGAGTAATATAAATTAAAGTATAAGTATAAGTATATATACTCTTTTGATCCCGTGAAGGAAATTTGGTCTCTGCATTTATCCCAATCCGTGAATTAGTGAAACACACTCAGCACACAGTGAACACACTAATCCCGGCGCAGTAAGCTGCCTGCAACAACAGCGGCACTCGGAGAGCAGTGAGGGGTTAAGTGCCTTGCTCAAGGGCACTTCAGCCGTGCCTACTGGTCGGGGTTCGAACCGGCATTACAATAGTATTAATAATAAGTGTATGTGCAGGATGAAAAGCAGTAGAATATGGCTATGTACAGTATAAGTGTAATTACAGTATGTACATTTGTAAATAAATAGATGGATGGGATAGATGGGTGGGATAGGGTAGTGCAGTTTTGGGGGGGGGGGGGGGGGGGGGGGGGGGGATGTCCGCCTCCTTGTTGTCCCTGTCATGGACACCTCAACAGGCACAGGCAAGGAGGCATCAGGCGGGGGCGGGGCAGGGGGTCAGGGCTCTACACTAACATTTTTTTCCAGGAGCACTTGTGCGCCCAAGTTAAAAAATGTAGGAGCACAGACAAAAATTTGGGCGCACAGTCAGTTCTGTACTTAACTTACACATAATCTAACATTATACTGCAGCTAACAGTTAAACATGCCAGTGCACCAATTGTGAATATTAAGAATGACTGACAACATTTAGGCTACAGGAAACAGGATTTTAAAGATCAGTGCCTACTTTATTTTCAGTCTGTTCTATTTTCCTACATTTTGTTAATGTAAAATAATATAATACATTGCCATATTTGCATTTAGCCTGTATATCAAGTATCCTGCCAAATGTAGGCCAATTTATTTATTTGTGAATCCATCTATAGCTAAACCAAATATGCCCATGGTGACCTATCTGACTGCATACTGCCTAATACTACTACTAAAACAGTCCATTTTCTCTTCCACAAACCCAACATAGACTATCAAGGATATATGTTTTATACTTTTAGTTTTTATTTGAAATATCTTCATTGATGGGGGCAGTAGGCAAACGTTAGGCCTACTTTCGTTTTGCACTTCAGCTTGTATTTGGTGTAAAACAAACAAGCATGCGTGGAAGCCTGGAGTTGTCAGTAGCGTTCTACCTTTGAATAAAATGGGAGTATTACGGGAGGCTTTTTTGTGCCGGTTCGCTACAGCTATATTTTGCATATTGCAGCCAATACGCCAACTGGGCTAAAAGGCATGTTAGGTTACCTTTCCTTCTCTCACTGCATTCTCAGAATCTCATCCTGTTCCTCCTATATCCAATGAATTCGTGGATAGAAGAACTAATTTCTTCAATCTTTGCATCTTGGCTTGCTAGTCTAATCCTTTCCGCTTTTTTCTGTCGCTCTTGATTTGAAGCGACTACTAGCGAAGTCACAACGCGTGAACTGCTAACGCGTTGATGGGAGGTGTAGTTTTTTATGCTGCATTCGCGGCGATGATTCTATGGTTTGCACCAGTAATGTTTCGATGTTGCGGTGTATTTTGTAGACAAACATTGACATGGTTAGAAGTCATTCGCAACAGTGCGCCTACATATTTTTTTGAACTCGCACGGCATCATTTTTACTCACATGTGCGAGTGAAATGAGCGCACTGTAGAGCCCTGGGGGTGATGGGGGCTTAGTTTGTTGGATGTCACCGGGATGCAGAGCTAGAGGTCAGTAGGGTGACGCAGGAAAGAAGCTTCCTCTGAACCTGCTGGTTCGGATGCGGACAGACCTGTAACGCCTCCCGGAGGGGAGTGGAGTGAACAGTTTGTGGTTGTGGTGAGAACATTGATGTCTTTGATGGCCTCGATGGAGGGGAGTGAGGAACCGGTGATGCGTTGGGCAGTTTTCACCTCTGCAGTGCTTTCTGGTCATGGGCAGAGCAGTTGCCATACCAAACTGTGACACAGTTGGTGAGGATGCTCTCGATGGTGCAGCGGTAGACGTTCACCAGGGTCTGAGGAGACAGATGGACCTCAGGAAGAAGAGACACTGGTGAGCCTTCTTGATCAGGGTAGAGGTGTTGAGGGTCCAAGAGAGGTCCTCAGAGATGTGGACACCCAGAAACTTGAAGCTGGTGACATGCTCCACCTCAGTCCTGTTGATGAGAAATGGGTGTGTGTGCTAGCTTTAGACTTCCTGAAGTCCACAATGAGCTCTTTGGTCTTCTTGGTGTTGAGAGCCAGGTTGTTATCAGTGCACCACGATGTTAGGTGTTGGACCTCCTCCCTGTAGGCCGTCTCTGATCGTTGTTGCTGATGAGCCCAATCACCATAGTGTCATCTGCAAACTTGACAATGGTGTTAGAGCCATGTACAGGTGTGCAGTCGTAGGTGAAGAGGGAGTAGAGGAGAGGGCTCAGCACACATCCCTGTGGTACACTGGTGTTCAGGGTGATGGTTTGGAGGTGCGGTTATCTAACCTAACAGACAGAGGTCTGTTGGTTAAGAAGTCCAGAATCCAGTTACAGAGGGAGGTATTGATGCCCAGTTCACTGAGTTTGGTGATCAGTTTGGAGGGGAGGATGGTGTTAAACGCTGAGCTGAAGTCAATGAACCGCATTCTTACATAGGTGTTGCTATTGTCAAGGTGGGCAGAGTGAAGTGCCATAGAGATGGCATCCTCTGTGCTCCTGTTCTGACAATGATGAATTCAATGAATAGATTAAAGATCCTTTGTACTCGTTTCAGCGATACAATTTAAAAAAAACATTTGTACTGCAGACCTATGTATGTCATCATTTAACATTAATTTCAACTCACAATTGAAAGTAAGAAAGGTAGAATAGTAATGATCATGTCAACATGTTGCTCTGAAAACTCAAATGAGCTTTTTTTGCACATAAATTAATTTTATCAACCAAAATGAAGAGCAAAATCACATAATGAGTCAAAATATGTATGCCAACATCAAACACCACATATGCATCAGTAATAATAAGGTTTGGATTATTGTCTGGGCTCTTATGAGTGTTTTAACAAAAAAAGCCAATAGACGGAATTTCCTTTTTTTTCAAATCAGAGGTCAGAGGTTTGAAGGCCTGTACAGCCACAAAGCTACAAGACCCAACTTGCTATCATACCATTTTATACTCCAGAGATATGTAGCTTTCAGAAAAATATAGTGATAATTTGCCCCCCCCAAGTGGTAGTGACGACCCCCTGTGGCTCATGGACTATATGTGCTACACCAGGTTTATAAAGGCTGCTACGCACACGTACATGGGGTGAACTGTGTGTGCGCATATTTCACCGCAAACATCAGGATTTATAGAACATTTCTTTGCTGAAAAAGAGGCATATTTCCACACATCCTTTTACCTATGCTCCTTACAGCTTATAAAATGTGTGTGTGTGTGTGCACGTGCTGTAGTTTGAGGAGTGCCTGTACATTGCTGTGAACGGAGATGGAGAGGAGAGTGAGGATGACCTGAAGAGGAAGATCTACGTGATGAAGAAGTTCACAGACGTGCTGTTTGGGATGGTCACACTCAGCAGTGCCCTCTTTAGGAAGGAGTGAGTATGACAGCCGCTCAGCTCACTGTGTGTGTGTGTGTGTGTGTGTGTGTGTGTGTGTGTGTGTGTGTGTGTGTGTGTCTGTGTGTGTGTGTGTGTGTGTGTGTGTGTGTGTGTGTGTGGAGCCTGAGAGTATGTGTGCATCATTAGTGTCAGACAGTTATGCATGTGTGTGTGTGTGTGTGTGTGTGTTAGGCTGCGTCCTCAGGATACTGAGCAGAGGAGAGTTCTCTGGCTCCACCTACAGGGTCTACTGGAGACCTACAGCCGACTGAGAGAACAGGACCAGAGCTTCCTGGTGGAGGTACACACACACACACTGTGTGTCACTAGAATTGTGGATTTTGTCATTCGGATGTTCAATGACTGTGTGTGTCCGGTTGTGTGTTTCTATGTTGATGTTAGTCTGTGTAGGCTGTGGAGAGGCTGATTTCCACCCCCATCGCCAGAGCAGTGTATAGAGTTTCTGAGCCGCCTGGAAAGCAACTGAACTCCAGTTCTGAGAGAGCAGGAGAGGAGGTGCAGCACGCCTTCATCCTAGTACACACCAAACTACTGGCTTTCTACTCCAGGTACACACACACACACACACACACACGCCTTCATCCTAGTACACACCAAACTACTGGCCTTTTACTCCAGGTACACACACACACACACCCACCCTTCATCCTAGTACACACCAAACCACTGGCTTCTACGTACACACACACACACACACACACACACACACACACACACGTCGCCTTCATCCTAGTACACACCAAACAAACTACTTCTACCCAGGTACACACACACACACACACGCTTCATCATAGTACACATTAAACCACTGGCTTTCTACCCAGGTAATAATACACACACACATACACACACACACGCACACATAATAACACACACACACACGCTTCTTCATCCTAGTATTACTACCTAAACCATTGGCCTTTACCCAGGTACATTACACACACACACACACACACACACGCATTAATGCTTCTTCATCCTAGTACACACACACCAAACTACTGGCTTTTCTACTTCCAGGTACACACACACACACACACGCCTTTCATCCTAGTAGTACACACCAAACTACTGGCTTTTCACTCCAGGTTAATACACACACACACACACACACACACGTGCTTCTTTCATCCTAGTACACACCAAACTACTGGCTTTTCTACCCAGGTACACACACACACACACACACACACACACATCGCATAATACACACACACACACACACACGCTTTTCATCCTAGTATACACACCAAACTACTGGCCTTTTACTCCAGGTACACACACACACACACACACACACACACACACACACACACACACACACACACGCCTTCATCCTAGTACACACCAAACTACTGGCCTTTTACTCCAGGTACACACACACACACACACACACACACACACACACACACACACACACACACACCTTCATCCTAGTACACACCAAACTACTGGCTTTCTACTCCAGGTACACACACACACATACATATACACACACACACACACACACACACACACACACACACACACACACACACACACACACACCTTCATCCTAGTACACACCAAACTACTTGGCTTTTCTACCCAGGTACACACACACACACACACACGCCTTCATCCTAGTACACACCAAACTACTGGCTTTCTACTCCAGGTACACACACACACACACACACACACACACACACACGCACCTTCATCCTAGTACACACCAAACTACTGGCTTTCTACTCCAGGTACACACACACACACACACACGCACCTTCATCCTAGTACACACCAAACTACTGGCTTTCTACTCCAGGTACACACACACACACACACACACACACACACACACACACACACTTCATCCTAGTACACACCAACAAACCATTCTTTTTACTCCAGGTACACACACAACCACACACACACACACACACCC
>NC_063206.1:3783243-3823243 GCF_017589495.1 Alosa alosa | reverse complement strand
AGGTCGATGAAGGTGATGTAGAGGTCTCTGCACTGCTCTCTGCTTTTCTCAAGTAGCTGCCGTAGAGCAAAGATCATGTCAGTTGTGGACCTGCACTTACGGAAGCCACACTGTGTTTCAGGGAGAGTAAGTTCTGAGATGTACTCGACAAGTCGGGAGAGCTTCTTTGCAAGGACTTTGCCTGCTGTGGAGAGAGCGAAATTCCTCGACTGTTGCCACAGTCTGCTCTTGTCCCCTTTCTGCTTATAGAGAACGATGATGTTGGCATCCTTCCAGTCCTGGGGTACATTCTCAGACTGCCAGATTTTGGTGATCAAGAGGTGTAAGCGGCGCGGTGAGGAGGTAGCCCCATGTTTGAACACCTCAGCTGGAATACCATCGGGTCCTGGGCTTTGTTATTTTTTCAGGCTCCTGATCGCCTTGATGTTTCTCGAAGTCAGGAGGGCTGTCCAAGTGTCACATCTGTGGCATAACAGGCCTTTGTCAAGGATGTTGGGATCTGCAGGGTTGCTGTGATTGAGGAGACCATTAAAAATGTTCGGCCCAGCCAAGGATCTCTTGGCGGTCCTTCGGGAGGCTGTCTCCAGCAGCAGATCTAACAGGAGTGAGGGTTTGCTTCCTTGGTCCATGGAGAGCTTTGATGGCATCATAGAAGCCATGCGTGTCACTACAGTCAGCAAGATGTTGAATTTCTTTTGCTTTCTCCAGCCACCAGGTGTCTTCCATGGCCCTTAGTGACAGCTGTGCTTTTGGCTCTAGCCTTGGTGTAGTTGGCTTTAGCATGGAGGATTGTGGGTTGGAGAGCAGGGCTTTGTGGGCCTGCTGTTTTTCTTGCAGAGTCAAATGGATATAAGAAGAGTTGTTGTCAAACCAGTCCTGATGTTTTCTGACCTTGGTGCCAAGGGCTGTTGAGGCGGCAGAGTGGATGGCGGCAGATAGAACTGGCCAGTCTTTGGCATCAGCTTCCTCTGGGACATGAGAGAGGTTGCATGCAAGGTGGCTGCACGGAGGTCATCAAGGGTGTCTGTGTTGGAGAGAGCGGCGATGTTTAGTCTTCTAGTCTTTGGGGTCGTTTTGGGACAGCAAGGTGGGGGATGACCAGGCGTAGTTTGATCTGACCATGCGGGTGGTCAGTCCAGCACTCTGCTCCCCCACATTGCTCTAGTGATCATCACATCCTGTCTCTCCTTTTGGCGAACAGTAATGTAGTCCAAAAGGTGCCAGTGTTTAGATCTGGGATGTTGCCAGGTAGTTTTGCTATGTTTTTTTCATTTGGAAGGTGCTATTAGTGATAAGCAACTCATGCTCAGCACAGAGGGATAGTAGGCGGTGCCCATTGTTGTTCATTTTTCCTACTCCATGCTGACCAATGACCTTCTTCCAGATAGCCATCCAGAGTGTTGAGGGAACAGACAATTTTTAGACCACCTTTTCCAGGTCCCCCCTGGCCAGGGGTGAGCAGTGTGGAGCTGCTCAGTCGCAGTGAAAGCTGCCGAGGTGGGCGCTGCCCCATCCCAAACAACACAACACAACGCCACTCCACTGTCGCCTGTGTGCATGGTTTGACTAGGCACTTCCAGCCACATCCTTGGCCTGTGCCTGCCGCCATTCCACATCGCCACAGGGCTTTGGTGGGGGCTTGGGGGCTGGGGTGGAAAGGAAAGGGAGTGAATGGAACAAGGAGCTGGCGCAAGGGAAGAGATTAGGTGAGGGTAGGGGTGCGCAGTCCTTACTCCCACCATTCTTCGGGCCAAACAGAGTAGCTTCCAGTGGCATGAGGAACTCACCACCTACCTTCACTCTGGTTTGAGCTGCAGGGGACTGCCGGTAATCCGGGTTTGCTGGGTTCCGGGATCTATTGCCTGTCCCCACCTGCAGATTTGTGTTCAGGGTTTACTCCCCTAGCCTTCATCCGCCTTCCCAGCCGCAGGGAACGCCTTCCTGTTGCCATTCTCGGCCTGGCCCACCGCTGAGGTCTTTGCTATTTGCCCATAGCTGGGGCAGGGGTTAACGGGCAGCAGGGCGGTCCACACTATAGTGGGCCTGCATGCCGCTGCCTCTGGGGCTCCCCTGCTACCCGAGATCCCATACAGCTTTGCCTGGAACCGCAAGGTACCAGTTACCGTCCGTGGCCACGAGGAGGCGTGTAAGGGTCTTGGCAATGGAGAGGCTGTGTACCGGCAGAGGAGACTTACGTGCTCGGCTCCTCTTTTCGCCTCCCCCCTAGGGAGGTGGCTAGCCGGTGGCGGTAGCTGAAAGCAGAGAGCAACAAGCAGGAGCGACATGCAGCATGCACTAACCTGCACTAACCAGCATGCACTAACCTGCAAGCACTAGTTCTACTCCAACACTACTGCACTGACACATCACATGCCCTGTGTGGACACACACACACACACACTCACACACACACACACACACGCCTTCATCCTAGTACACACCAGACTGCTGCTTTTCTACTCCAGGTACACACACACACGCGCACCTTTATCCTAGTACACACCAAACTACTGGCCTTTTACTCCAGGTACACACACACACACACAGGTGTTGATTATTGTTGTTTGTGTCCCTGCAGTCGTAATGCCAGCACCCTGAGCGCATCTGATCTGCTCACACTGATGGTGATGGTGCAACATTCACACCCCAGCAACCCCGAGATAGATGAGTCCAGCCCTGAGGTAACACACACTATACACACTATACAGACTATACACACACACACATGCACACACACACACTCACTATACACACACACTTACACATACACACACATACCACATCCACTCCAGCAATGCAGAGATAGAGGATGCCAGCACTGAAGTAAGACACACACACACACACACTGTGCATTTTATCAGAATGTTATGATTCATTTACATCAGGAGTAGTCATGGAGACATGTTTTGTGTGTGTGTTTTTAGCATGTTCAGCATGACACCACGGTTGGTTCAGAGCTCTTTTACACACCTGAGCCGTCTCCCACAGACAATCAAGCAGGTAACACACACACACACACACACACACACCTGTGTGTGTATAGCAGCTACCAAGTGTATGTGCAGATTTGTAGTAACAGACTGGTGTTCTGTGTCATTAGAACTGAGCAGAGCGAGCATTGAGGGTTCTCCAATGAGCAGAGCGAGCGTTGAGGGTTCTCCAATGTTCCAGTTTGTGGATCCGGACATCCAGGTGAGTGCCCTAGCCACCCTAAAGGTGCGCTCTGATCTCTGACCCTGCAGTGACCCTTAACCCTTGACCCTCACTGCACATGCTGCTGTACAGGTCCCAGCTTTACGAGTCGTGGGGCGATGGTAGCAGGGCTCCAAATGGACAATGTCCCGTTGTCTCGGGGACCAGGACACAATGGAAAGATGATCATTATAACCATCTCACTAGTTCACAAACCGGAATTTGCATAAACTCATAAAAGCATAACAGAAGAGCATGTTTGGCGAAGTCTCTGGCCAGGGTCCTGAAGTGCTTCAAGGAATCATGCCAGTCGACTGTGCAGGCAGGAGTCGGGCAGGATTCCGCCATACACCCCTTTATTCTTTAACTATGGAAGGCGGGAGGCGTGAGGGGGTCGGTGGTGGGTTGCGAGCGGAGTAACACCGATGCTGCAACTTCGGCAGGTAGACTGTGAATAAATAACCTGACTGACTGATGAAGGAGGCGTGGCAAATTCCGTCACGCTCCTCCCCAACTTCCGTTTGTAAAAGCCATTTAGAAACATTTATTAACCAGCTATAACCACCTATTAACATCTATAACCACCTATCAACATAGCCATCTATAGCATGTATAACCATATATAACCTGGCAGTGATGGCACAGTGGTTAAGGACCTGAGCCTGACCAGTTGTGGGTTCAATTCCCAGTTTCCATCGTTGTGCTCTTGAGCACGGCACTGAACCCTGAGTTGCTCCGGGGACACTGGCCCTGGTAACATAATTGACAAATGTTAGTTGCTTTGGATTAAACACGTCTGCTAAATGAATAAATGTGTGTGTGTGTGTGTGTGCGTGTGTGTTTGGTAGATGGCGGAGGACAGCCTTCAGACGCTGCAGATGAGTCCTCCTGACCCTGCCACGCCTACCCGAGTCTTCCTGGAGACAACGCTCAAGGAGGGCTTCTATCCCATGATGCCTCACTCAATGTACACCCTGCCCCTGTGGCCTGGCATCACTCTGGTGCTGCTCACCAAGGTACACACACGCACCCACGCACACACACCTACACACACACACACATGCACATGCACATGCCCACACACACGCACCTACACACACACACACACACACACACACACACACGCACATGCACATGCACACACACACACACGCACCTACACACACACACGAACCTACACAGACACACAGAGAGAGAGAGAGAGAGAGAGCGACACACACAGAGACATACACAGATGCACACTGACATCAAAATGGTTCTTTCTTCACAAACTGATGCTATTTCTGTCATTTGAGAACAGCGCTAACATCTTAAACAGGCGGAGTGTGAGCGAGTTATAATGGCCTTTTTTCTGTGTGTGTGTGTGGTGTGTGCGGTGTGTGCGGTGTGTGTGTGTGTGTGCGGCGTGTGTGTGTGTGTGCGGCGTGTGCGGTGTGACCCGTGGCAGATTCCCAGCAGTCACATGGCCATGTCCATCTACCACTTCCTGGAAACGGTCACTAAGCTGGAGAAGAGGCTGAGTGACAGCAAGGAGGGCCTGGTGCCACTACGAGGCCACGCCCCCATCCAGGAGCTCCGCAGCAAGATGGACAAGTTCATCAGGGTGCTAGGCAGCAGTGAGATTCAGGTTGGCCTCTGAGAAATGGCAGAGTGTATGCACGATAGGTGTGTGTGTGTGTGTATGTGTGTGGTTGTGTTGTGTGTGTGTGTGTGTGTTTGAGTTTTTAGTGTGTGTGTATGATCGTTTAGTGTGTGAGTGTGTGTGTGTTTGATATTTTTTTAGTCTATGTTTGTTTACTGTGTATGTGTGTGTGATTGTTTATCATGTATGTATGTGTTTGCCTGTGTGTGTGTTATAGGGCTGAAACGATTCATCGAGTTACTCGAATAACTCGATTACAAAAATTACTCGAGGCAAAAACCCTGCCTCGAAGCCTCGTTAAATTCCTATGACGCGCACTATACGCGCAGGGATCTGATTGTTCCACACGGACCGTTGTTCAGGAAGCACACCACTCGCGCGTGAATCGTGATACATTCTGAATTTAGCTGGCGCGATGGCGGAGTCAAGATATCCATAAATGGCAGAGAATGTCTAAAGTTTTCAAGTAAAGTTTTGGGATCATTACATATTCAAAAAGGAAAAGAACAAGCATCTGAGCCGAAAACATCCACTCCATGCTGTTTCACCAAGCGTCAATAAAGTAGGCTATCTATCAATCTATCTAGCCTATCTATCATCTATCTACGTAGCCTATAGCCTACATTGATGTTGGCTGATTTTAATTACATACTGTATTTGTAGCGATGTCGTGATATAATGTTTAGCTTTGATGTTTTTAAGTAGTAAACGTATTCACGTTTAATTGCAAGACAGAATGCCTAAAAAAGAACCCCTTCTTATACACACATGCATGCACCCTCATCTTCCCTCACGCACCGCATGCGAGCACTGCACACACACACACACACAGGTTGCTACAGTAGGTTACCATAGCAAATAGGCTCAACCCAGAAACTATTTGTTAGTAGCCTAATGGTAAATGCTGCAGGTGTAGAAATCTACATAAAACAGATATTTACTTTGATGTCAGGTCTAGATTACAGCATGAAACTTGTTGTGCATATTAATACATTAAATTGCTTAATCTTCTCCCTCCCAGGACTTCACAACATAGTATGGACAGCTTTGTTCGCCCAGCTAAGTCATGCACAAGAGGCTGCAATTTTACAGAGAGCATTTTGAACATTGTTTAATTGTTGGCACTGGCACTTATAAACACTAAATGGGTAAATTGCAATAAATGGGCTTAGTTTTGGAGCCAAATGTTGGAGTTAGAATAAATACCTCTGTGCCAATTGCTTGATCATTTTACAGCCATGTCATTTTCGTTATGCATTATTTGTTTTGGTTGTTTAAAAATGCAAAAAAAAAAATATCCGATTAATCGATCGATAAAGTGCTAGATTAATCAATTACAAAAAGAATCGATAGCTGCAGCCCTAGTGTGTTAGAATGTTTAGTGTGTGTGTATGTGATTGTTTAGCCTTTGTGTGCGTGTGTTGGAGTAAAACTCTCTTCTTGTCTTCTTGTCTCGTCTCTGACAGACATCACTACTGCAGAATGCGTGGGTAGAGTTTAAGAACCGAGCCTTTAACAGGGGAGGACCTGGACTCAGTAGAGAGTGAGTATAGAGTGTGTGTGTGTGTGAGTGAGTGAGTGAGTGAGTGAGTTTGTGTGTACACTTTGGTCTGAGTATGAGTGTGAGTAAGTAGCTGACAGACACACTCAAATCAGATGCTGTTGCTATAGTAGCAGTATTATTGGATAGTGCAGCGTTTATTTCTCGCTAACTTTTGAAAAATCTAAGCAATAAAAAGCCAAACCAATGCTACCTACACACCAATGTTACATGCTACCTACACACCAATGTTACCTACACACCAATACTACCTACACACCAATACTACATGTTACCTACACACCAATGCTACATGCTACCTACACACCAAACTAATGCTACCTACACACCAAACTAATGCTACCTACTGACCAATGCTACATGCTACCTACACACCAATGCTACCTACACACCAATGCTACTTACACACCAATGCTACATGCTACCTACTGACCAATGCTACATGCTACCTACACACCAATGCTACCTACATACCAATGCTACTTACACACCAATACTACATGCTACCTACACACCAATCCTACCTACACACCAAACCAATCCTACCTACACACCAATGCTAATGCTAATGCTACCTACACACCAATGCTACCTACACACCAAACGCAGCCGCAAGTGAACTGATCCCACCGCAGTTGTCTTTGTTCCAACTCTCAGCTCATTCATATTTAACGTAATTGAAGTTGAGTCATCATACCATTTAAACTAAGGCATCCACCTCACTGTGGTCATGAACGGGGAAAGGACTTTTAGAGCCCAAAACCATTTTTTGTACCAGGCTGTACGTATGTCCATTTCTGCTGTGGAGATGCCCATTTTACAGTACCAGGCTGTACGTATGTCCATTTCTGCTGTGGAGATGCCCATTTTACAGTACCAGGCTGTACGGATATCCATTTCGGCTGTGGAGATGCACATTTTACAGTTTTTCCCCAGTCGCTTTGGTGCATTTCTTAAATCATCATTAACGTTTGAACAACAGTAAGTGCATTTCTGGAAACGTGTAACTCACTCTAAATGCTTAGTTCAAAAATATTCATGCCAATCATTATCTCAGCGCCATCTGAATGAAAAGCTCCTGTTTCACTCTTATGAACAAAATGGTCAAAATGCTACCTATGTTGTCAAAATAACATCCACTTATAATAATAATAATAATGAGGCTACAGTTTTTTTATTTTGCATGTACGGTATATAAATGTCAACAGTTAAAAGTCGCACATTAGGCCTACTGCATGTGGGAGATTGTAGGAAATCAGACATTATTCACATCCACTTTGGATTCATTGTCTGGTACCGAATGTTCCCACTTAGTTGTAAGTTGGTGCCCAACAGTACTTTGTGTGTGTGTGTGTGTGTGTGTTGTAGGTTGGTGTCCTCCTGTAAGAAGCTACGGACCCAGCTGTGTGGGGTCTTCAGACAGTGTTTTCTGTCCGAGGGCTGCAGGACCCAGCGACTCTCCCCCAGTTTACAGGACCGAGCCCTCACTATGGTGCAGTATGTACACACGCACACACAGACACACACACACACGCACACAGCACCCACAGACTCTCCCTCAGTTTACAGGACCGAGCCCTCGCTATATACATACACACACATAGCCCTCACTATATACATACACACACACACACACATCACCCAGAGACTCTCCCCCAGAGACAGAGGTCTCATTATGGTGCCGTACGTACACACACACACATGCATGCACGCACACACACATCCATGGCTTTTTTCATTCTCCTCCTCTTCCTCAGAGACAAGCTGATGGACTGGAAGGAGTTCCTACTGGTCAAAAGCAAGAGAAACATAACCATGGTGTCATATCCTTACCAACACTGTGTGTGTGTGTGTGTGTGTGTGTGTGTGTGTTTGAGAAACATAACCATGGTGTCATATCCTTACCAGCACTATTGAGTGTGTGTGTGTGTGCGTGTGTGTGTGCGTGTGCGCGTGCGCGCAAGAGAAACATAACCATGGTGTCATATCCTTACCAGCACTATTGGGTGTGTGTGTGTGTGTTGTGTGTGTGTGCAAGAGAAACTTAACCATGGTGTCATATCCTTACCAGCACTATTGGGTGTGTGTGTGTGTGTGTGTGTGTGTGTGTGTGCAAGAGAAACTTAACCATGGTGTCATATCCTTACCAGCACTATTGAGTCTGTGTGTGTGTGTGTGAGAAAGAAAGAAAGAGCATTCTCCTCCATGTTTGTGTGTGGGGTGAATCTGATACATTTTACAAGTATATGTAGTGTGTGTGTTCTTAACGTGTGTGTCACCTACCTTGAGGAGTTTCCTGGTCTGATATATGTAGTGTGTGTGTCCTTAACGTGTGTGTCACCTACCTTGAAGTGTTCCCTGGTCTGATATACAGTATGTAGTGTGTGTGTCCTTAACGTGTGTGTCACCTACCTTGAGGAGTTCCCTGGTCTGATCCACTTCATCTATGTGGACCGGGCCATGGGTCAGATGATCGCTCCGTCACTCAACATGAGCGAGCGTGCCAGCTCAGAGCTGGGCAAGGGACCGCTGGCACACTACATCAAGAGCAAGGTGTGTTTGGCTGTGTGTGAGAGAGTTTGTGTGAGAGAGTTTGTGTGAGTGTGTGTGTGTGTGTGTGTGTGTGTGTGTGTGTGTGTGTGCGTGTGTGCGCGGTGCGAGAGAGAGAGACAAAGACAATCTCACCACAATAAACCCCTCATGGATTTCGTCACAGTCATGACCAGGGGTGTCCTGTGTCCTGTCCACATTGGAGTGTAGGCCTATAACTATATAACATGAGTGTTGTACTCGGCAACCACCTAGCATTACTTGCAGCTGAATCCAACAGTTGTTAGCTAATTTGGCTAACGGCAGCTACCTAGTATAACTATAGCAGCTAAGGGACTGTCCGATATTTACCGGGGGGGAGGGCCTAAGAGAATTTTTTAAGCCTTAGGGGAAGGCCCAGGAGAAATTTTTTGGGCCAAAACATAATTCACGTCTCTTTGACAGAGTGGGCGAGTCCAAAAAGTCGCAACCCTACCTGAATCTCCCACAACCCCCCTCGTAAGCTTGCAGGTCACCCGCGGTTATGAGTCATAAACAAAATATTTTAATGATATTGGTCATTTCTTGGGCGGGTCAGTTAAAATTAATTAAATATATATTTTCTACAAATAGGCCTACTTAAAATATCACGAGAAGGCTAGCATCAATACAGTAAATTCAACAGTAAAGAAGCTGCGGGTTGATTAAAATATCGGGCGACCGCTGGCCGCTTGTGACCAAACCCGCGCAACACTGGTGTGTAGCCTACCTGTGTGTGTGTATGTGTGCTTATGACATTTGCTGGCCGTTTTAACCTTGTAAACGTCATTTTTCGACCAGTTTTATTTGATTCACGTAGGGGGGAGGGCCTAGGAGAATTTTTTTGAGCCGGGGGGAAGCCCCTGGGAAAAAAACAATTTGACCAGGGGGGAGGGCCAGGCAGAACATTTTTAACCCGATCGTCTGGCGACCGCCCCGCTAAATATCGTACAGTCCCTAAAACCAACAGTTAGCTAATTTGGCTAATGGCAGCTACCTAACATAATCGATTTGGCATAGTAGCCGAAGCAGTACCAGCCAGCAGTTTGGAGATCAAAGTCACAACAACTTGTTGCTACATGCAGACATAAAAAAATCTTCATACTTCATCAGAGTGTGAAGTTTCTGATAGTAGTGTAGCCAATGAAGGCAAAGGCCTGTGTGTGTTTGTGTGTAGGTGTGGAGTCTAGTTGGCACTGCGCGACGCTACCTGCAGAAAGGCTACACCACTGTCACACAACGGGATGGAGATTACTACTTCTGCTACTTCCTCTGGTTTGAGAATGAGACGGTAAGCTATGCACACACACGTAGACACACAACGTGCACACTCACACACACACACGCAGACACACAACTTACACACTCAGACATTCACATGGTGAGAGCATCACAAGAATGGGGGGATGGGGAGTTTCAACTATTCACAATTTATTATGACCGCTGCGCAGCGACGGGTTTAGGAGGACCTTTTTTTTTTTGTATGTTGATCTCAAGGGGGCATGTCAACCCATTCCATAACCACTCATTTCATGTATAAGCCACCCTAGTTAAACACAAAAAGTAAAAATTAGGTGTTGTAATCGCAGGTATCTGTGACCTAACATAGTCAAAACTGCACGAAATTGGAAGTTTAGGATCATTATGACACCCTCTGAATGCACGCCAAGTTTAGGTGGAATTCCGTTCATGGGGGCCACACAATAAATTCATTTATGTTACTATACACCAACTGGCCTGTCAGTGGCCGGAGACAGTTTTCTGTGAATATCTTGAGAACCGTAGGGCCTAGGAGGTCCACCTTTTTTTGTATGTTGGTCTTAAGGGGACATGTCAACCTATCCCATTACCACTTATTTCATGTATAAGCCACCTAGTTAAAAATTAAAAAAGCAAAAAAATTAGGTGTTTTCATCACAATATCTCTGGCTGACATGGTCAAAACTGCACGAAATTGAAAGTGTAGGATCATTATGACACCATCCGAATGCATGCCAAGTTTCATGAACTTTCGTTCATGGGGGGCCTTACAATAAAATAATTTATGTGTACATTTAGTGACCGTACACCAACAAGGATTCCCGGGACACTGAAAGACCGGGGTACACGAAACTTGGTGGGCATGTAACCCCACATGGATAGCATGGAACCATCGTTTTTCGTTTTGATCTGTAGCCCCCCCGCTGGACTGGACCCCCCGAAAGGAGGGTAGGGCAGACACTCTTGAGAATATCTTGAGAACCATAGGGCCTAGGATGACCAATTTTTCCGTATGTTTGCCTCCAGGGGTCATCTTAACCCATTCCATGTGCACACATGTGCATAAACAGATACACACGCACACACACATACATTCACAGTAATCCCCATTATGACACATACTCACACAGTAGACATATGTACGCATGCATGCACATGCACAAACACAGGCACATACGCAGGCACACACACAAGCACGCACACACACACACCCACACACATAAACATAAACATGTACACGCACACATGCACACAAGAATTTCTCAGAATTATGAACAGGCAAGATGGGGGTGGGGTTGTATAAAATGAATTTTACATGTGAACTAACCATGTTTTGGTACTTGTTGTCTAGCAGATACCAGTGGGAATTGAGTGTGGAAAATGCAATTTAGTGAGACAGTTAGAATCATATAGGCCTTTCAGCGTGATTTATTTTTGTGGAAAAAATGTGCTGGACTGGGTGGCGGTCATATTTTGTACCGCTCTGCGGTACATCTAGTTAAATCAGAAGTGGTGAAAATGTGAGGCGCAAAGGGTTGTCAAAAAGTCACAAAAACTCTGCACCGAATGACTGCCTTAACACCCTAAACTCTGCACCGAATGACTGCCTGAACACCCTAAACTCTACACTGAATGACTGCCTTAACACCCTAACATAATATTATATATATTTAGCAAAGCAGGCCTAAGTAACAAATGTGTACAGTTAGACAAGTTAGGTACAAAGTTACAAAGTCATCTGTGCAACACGTGTCATGCGCAGCTTCTCCACTCGCACGCATCACACCGGGCCTGCTGTGCTGTATTGTGTATCTTAAGTGCAATGTGAAGCTTGAAAATGTAAAGAAATAAATAAAAACAGGACAAATAACTTTGAGCAAGTTTGGAGGAAAGTCGGAGGTATGCATCAGGTATGCTTTGTCGCGTGCATTAAGTGTGCACGATGTTCGCCTATGACGGCAAAAAATAACTTTGAGATGAACAGACACATGAAGCAGGCTTGCCATGGCAGAAATAATGATAGTCAGCCTTCAATGTCCTCTTTTGTCACTTCTCCAAGCATACACCTGAGAGCGAGGCAAGCCCTCACAGAGAAATGCGTTGAGTTTTGCTGCAGGGACATAATTTTACGTTGTAAGTGGCTTAGGCCTTCTTCATTCGGATATATTTGCGATCCATTCCATTCTGAATAAACAAACATAGTTTACATGCTTCGTCCTCCGTTGCATTATTCAATAAGAAAATTCTAAACATATTATTGTAGCTTAAACAACTCAGAATTGTAGTTGAGAACGTCAGTTATAATGGCCCACGTATTTAAAAAATGTCGGGTTTAAATCAGGCTCGGGCTCATAATTACAGTTAATGTGTCTGTCTCGGGCACAACATGCACGGGCTCGGGTTGGGTCAGGCTTGATTTTTTGGGCCCGATCTAAGCTCTAACACACATGCACACACACACACACAAACGGATGTGCATGTGACACAACTGTGCTCCTGCAGGGTTATAAGCTGGAGGTGGTGGACATCCCAAGCCTGCCTGATGATTCCGCCCCCATAGGAATGCTGGCCTGGGATTACTACAGGTGAGATTAACATGGGATTACTATAATGTTACTACAGGTGGGACTAACATGGGATTGCTACAAGTGAGAATATCATGGGATTACTATAATTTACATAATCCTGCTGCTGACAGTGCTGTGGCTCTCTGTTGCCCCCTGCAGGAAGCTGCTGCGCTACTACAGCAAGACCCACTCCAGTGAGGTGGTGAAGTGCTATGAGCTGCTGACTGTCCATCTGGGCGTCATCCCCAGCGACTATGTGCTCCAACACTGTAGCCAGTTGGCCCGCAAGCTCTGGGAGCCCTCCCGCATTCCCCTGCTCTAGAAGCACACACACACACCCTTCCACATTTCCCTGCTGTAGATACACACACACCAGGGACTGAAAACAGAATAGGTTTTTTTCGGTTCGTTCTCGTTCCTGTTCCAGTGTTCCAAGGCCGTTCCTCTAAATGGTAACCGGTTAGAGAAGAACAGTTAATAACGCTCCTCTAAACGGTAACCGGTTAGAGAAGAACAGTTAATAACGTTCCTCTAAATGGTAACCGGTTAGAGAAGAACAGTTAATAACGCTCCTTTAAATGGTAACCGGCAGGGGCGTCGCTAGCTATTTAAAACATTCGGGGCTAGAGCCCAGAAGTTAGAGTTCTTTTTAGTCCGGGGGTTCGGGGGTTTCTCCCCCGAGAGATTTTGAAAATCGTGCTGATGAACATGCAATTATAACCTACTTTGAGAATGAAAAGGAAGGCCAATCGTAATGACTCACGTCACGGCATTCTGAATATTTAGATGTTTAAAGACCGTGTAAGGAGAACCAGGCGCGCCTGCAGGTGTACGTCCGTACACACTGTGCGTACCATCAGGCTACTCAACAGCGAGAGAAAATTTCCCTTGTGTGTGTGTGTGTATTCACACCAAATCGGCCTACCATACCTTCCCAACTATGTACAGTATCCCATTAGCTGCATGCCATCAGGCTATTTACCATTTTCTATTACGTAAAGTTAGTGAACACATTATGTTTTGAGCAGGAGAGAGAATACGCATGCAGCCACGCAATAGGCTACTTGTTGTTTTCTTTTACTCGGCTATCTATATGGTTATCAGCACACAATGTTGAGCTAATTCACTCAATACTCATCATGGATATCACAAGTTTTAAACAACGAAAACAGAAAGGATGGAGGCAGCAACGCTAGGAGTTATACAAGAACAAGGTAGGCAATTGGTGTGCTTGTCAGAACGTTAGACTGCACTAAAGCCAGACGTCACGTTACGCTAGAACAAAACTAAAGGTAACTTTAGCCTGTATAGGGCTGTATCAAGTTGTCCAAATGAATAGGTCATTGTAGGCGTTGTCGTTGTATTATTGCATGTGGATGTTGTTATGCTATGTAGGCTACTTTTTGCTGACTGACCAATGCACGGACCTAAAACGGACAAATATTGTTCACGAAAGTGAATTATTTCTTTGGGGGGGGTGGGTGTCGGCACCATAGCATTAATTCCTGCAGGCCCCTGAGGAGAACGTCTCTTCTGCCAAAGTGCACCACATACAACACCCCAAATATCACATTAAAATAGCCTGTAGAATAAACATCGTCATGCACCTCTGTCGTGCACTTGACAGGTGTGGCGTTCGATCTCGGGATAAACATTTCGGACGCCATCCCCTTCAATTAATGGGTTATGGGTGCCTTGAAAGCAATGCATTTGGGTTGTATATCACAAACTTTTGCCCAAAGAAAAAGTTCCATTCTGTCAAAATCAAGCCCAACATGCATTGCTTGGAAGCCCCCTCAAACGAGGTCAGGTTTATTTACTGCACATGTGATTCAATAGTAAATCACGATATATTGAAACTGAGCTGATCGAAATGTCCTCCTGGGTTGCGGGAGATGATGACACACTGAACAGTTTCCACTTCTTGTCCCTGCTCTGCCCTTTTTTTCTCTAAATAAACTTCTAATATCCATTTGTCCTTATACACTTATTTCGCTAAGGCTAGTTAGTAGAAGCACGAAACAGCAATGCGTAATAGCGTAGAGGAGAATTGAAATTGCAACATTTTGCAACAAATGATTCTAAACCTGCCCAGATCACGTCAGATTGTCTTGCGCTGCTGTTAATGCACACAATGGACACAAAACACAAAAGTCTCTTTCACGGGCTATTTATTTTTTAATGCACGATTAGAGTTTTGTTGTTGTTGACGGCCCATAGATCCGGGGCTATCCCCAGAGGATCCGGGGCTATAGCCCCGAATGCCCAGGTCTAACGACGCCACTGGTAACCGGTTAGAGAAGAACAATTAATAACGTTCCTCTAAATGGTAAGCGGTTAGAGAAGAAAAGTTAATAAACGTTCTTTTAAATGGTAACCGGTTAGAGAAGAACAGTTAGTAATGTTCCTTTAAAGGAATTATCCGGAGTAAAATGCACTTTAGATCAATTTACGGATGATTGGGAGTACATACGTTGAGTTGACATCCAAATCATGTCATTCGGATGTGTTTTGAGAAAGTTCGATGTTACCGTTTTTTAGTCAAAACTTCGTTAGCGTGGAAGTGAGAAGGGCATATTATTTTACCGCTACAAAAGCGCTATTTTTTATACCTCTTCTACAGTTCCAAACAACATTACACTTACGTGGTAGTGAGTAGAGGGTCCCTAAAGCCAAACCGAAGTTTCCCGAGGTCATTATGTGGTCGGATAGAGAGTCCAGAATGCCAGTACGTTTCCGGAAATGTTGCCATCTTTGCTGCCATCTTTAGGGGAAAGTCCGGAGGAGTCGATTGCCAAGTGTGCTCTGGAAATTCATACCGTGCTTATATCAAAGCACGTTAGATATCAAGGCTAACTGTTAAAGTCATTGTGCCGTAATTCAGGCATGGGGTGAGATTTGAAAGAAGCCAATTAGCCTATATAATAATAGATCTTCAAAAATGTGTGATAGCCTAACTTCAGGCACAAAAAATGTTGTTGCTTTAAGCCCTGTAATAGCCTAGCCTATGTGTGGTGCTACCAACTGCGTGACACTAGGCCTAGATATTTTCCTAGTGTCTCTGGTAGCATATGTTATTTCACACAATGTTTCAGTAATTTATCATAAAACCACCAATTACCGACCATTTTGTTCAAAAATTCTAAAACAACGATGTTTTTCAATACTTAAAAATAACATTCGATAAAAGAACCTTACATTTTTCAGTAGACATAGGTGTGCAGATTTGAACAAAATCTAGTTTGGTTCTTACCAGAGCTTTTACTGCCTGAAATATCCGATTTTGTTTACCACGCTCAGAGTTTAGTGCTGGGCAGGTGGGTGCCTATTTCCAACCTTTCTCACGGCACATCAACGGTTAGACCAAGGAATTCTCGTCGCAAATCAAAATTCCACTGGAGCTCCAAGTGGATTTGTATACGCAGCCTTACGACACAGTTTACAGCTCTTCGAGTCACAATAAAATGTAATTTTTGGTACATAGCTAATTTAGACACACTTATGGAGTGGGTTCTTGAGTTTCTTTAGGAATCCGCCGTCTTGGTTTGTATAGAAACGAATATTAAGTGACACATACACATAAGAGGTTGGAAATACGGGACGGTTGGTAATAGGTGACGTTGCTATAGGCTACATACTTGGAAAAGACACTTAGATAGTGTTGCATGAAAATTCTTTTTATCAGCTCATAATAGGCCTATAGCCTATTGTACAGGGAGACAGTGATTCATAAAATCTGACTAAATTCATCCTATAAGGGGTCTGGGGAACACTTTGTGGGCAGGTGACTTTCCAAGCCTATGGACTTATATGGAATAATATTCAGAGAAAGGTTAATCAGAACGATAAATACCGTTATTAACCGGTTCTCTAAAATAGCGTTTTTCACTCCGGAACAAGTGAAATTGGTTTTATTCCGGTTTTCGTTCTTTGAACCATTTCTCATCCCTGCCTCCCGCATCCCAGACACACACACACACACACCATGTGGAGTATTTGGTCAGTGACACTGGATGTGTCCCATGCAATGTATACACTGTAGTTGTATTTGCTCATGCATATGTTCTCTCAATGTGTTGTGTGTGTGTGTGTGTGTGTGGTGTGCATTCTCTTCGTATGTTAATTCATAAAATACAGACAAAGTGTGGCTTTTTGGCATATTTTAATGACCACAATCCAGATCCAGATGAAAACACACACACACACACACACACACACACGTAATTTAACAAATGTGCAAATAACAGTGGACACAAGTGTTTTGTTTTCAGTCTCATTTTATCATTGGCAAACAGTCTGTGTGTTTCCCTGATGTGGCACAACTTCCTGTTAATAAATCACTTTTAATAAACCACTTTTTTAAAATCCTGTCCACGGTGATCGCAAAGTTTGTCCATGTGTGTGTGTGTGTGTCTGTGAAGTTCTGTGTCTGAGTGTGTATGTTTGTGTGTGTTTAAGAGAGGGTTTTTAAGACATGTTGATATTATCTCTGATAATAATCTGATAATCAGATTGCTGCCATGAGGCAGTAAGCCAATCAGATTGCTCCAGTGAGGTCGTTGATGACGCCTGCTTTCACCATTTGCCGTAGAAATTGAGTCTCCGCCCTGACGTCATGAACCACCTGTGTTTCCATGGCGCCCATGCGCAGCGTCTCGTAGTAGTGGAGGCGAGAGGCAGGATGTTGCAGGTCGTAACCGAAGCCTGCTAGACTCACCTGATCACACACCTGCAGCGCCAGCACCGCCGCACACGCGCCCAGAGTAGGCACCAGCTGCACACACACACACACACACACACACACACACAATAAACAAGCATTAACACTGCCGCGCACGCGCCCAGAGTACGCACCATCTACACACACACACGATAAACAAGCATTAACACTGCCGCACACACACCCAGAGTAGGCACCATCTGCACACACACGATAAACAAGCATTAACACTGCCGCACACGTGCCCAGAGTAGGCACCATCTACACACACACACGCACACACACACGATAAACAAGCATTAACACTGCCGCGCACGCGCCCAGAGTAGGCACACACACACACACACACGGTAAACAAGCATTAACACTGCCACACACACACACCTAGAGTAGGCACCATCTACACACACACAATAAACAACCATTAACACCGCCACACACACACCCAGAGTAGGCACCATCTACACACACACACACACGGTAAACAAGCATTAACACTGCCACACACACACCTAGAGTAAGCACAATCTACACACACACACACACACAATAAACAAGCATTAACACCGCCACAGACACACCCAGAGTAGGCACCATCTATACACACACACACAGACATGCACAAAAATCACACACCAACTGTGACCATCCACGGCCACTGGATGTGTACACAGACATACACACACTGACTGTTCACAGCCGCTGGGTGTACACACACACACACACATACTGACCGTGTGGGGCTGCCGGGTGTAGTCCTGAAGCACCTGCCCGGTTCTGTGCATGATGTCTGGGTTGAGGATCCGGAAGTTCTCTGGCGGAAGCGGAACATTCTCCACTACCTCCCTCCAGAACCACAATCTGGACCACCAACTCTGGACACATCACCACCATGGAGATAGAAAGGAGCCATGCTGAAATCCTCACAATGGTAAAAAAGTCTTACTAAGTAAGGCAGTAATGTGTGAAACTATTGGCAGTCTCTAGAGAGCACACACACACAGACAGACCTAGAGAACCCAGTATCCCTATAGAACTGAAGGGTTCTATTAGGATAACCCACTATCCCAAAAGAGCTGAATGGTTCTATTAGGAGAACCCAGTACCCTAAGAGAGCTGAAGGGTTCCATTAAGAGAACCCAGTATCTCTAGAGAGCTGAAGGGTTCTATTAGGAGAACCCAATACCCTAAGAGAGCTGAAGGGTTTTTTAGGAGAACCCAGGACCCATAGAGAGCTGAAGGGTTCTATTAGGAGAACCCAGTATCCCTAGATAGCTGAAGGGTTCTATTAGGAGGACCCAGTATCTCTAGATAGCTGATGGGTTCCATTCGGAGAATCCCTTGCAATTGAATCTCTCCTATCTCGTCACGCATCTCATTGGTGATTGGCTGGAACAGTTTATGTTTTTATGGTCCAGGCTGGACCAAGTTGTTTTTGTTGCCGTTTTTTAAGCCTGGGCTGTCCACACAGAACGTGTTATTTTGTTTTTTCAAGCGTGTGTGTTTGTGTGCATGTGTATGTATGCATACGTGTGTGTGTGTGTGTGTGTTTGTTTGTGTGTGTGTTTGTGTGTGCATGTGAGTGTGTGTGCATGTGTGTGTGTGGCACACGTGCGTGTGTGTTTGTTTGTGTGTGCGTGCATGTGTGTGCGTTTGTTTATGTGTGTGTGTGTGTGTGCGTGCATGTGTGTGTGTGTGTGTGTGTGTGTGCGTGCATATGTGTGTGTGTGTGTGTGCATGTGTGTGTGTGTGCGTGTGCTAGTGCATGTGTGTGTGTGCGTGTGTGTGTGTGTCTGCATATGTGTGTGTGTGTGCGTGCATGTGTGTGTGTGTGTGCGTGTGCTTATGCATGTGCTTGTGCATGTGCGTGTGTGTGTGTGTGAGAGGTCTGACCAGGGGTTTGTGGGCGACCACGCTGGCTAGCCAGTACAGGTCCAGGCTCTTGAAGGGCACCAGGACCAGCAGGCTGGTGTGGAGGTACTCGTGCCCCAGCAGAGGAGCTCCCTCTGGGTACAGCAGCCTGATAGACGTCCTGGAGCCCGCGTCCCGCTCAAAGCCAAACACTGGGGCATTATTCATCCTTATCACACACACACACACACACACACACACACACACACACACACACACACACACAAACATTTTAGGGCACATTCACACTAGACCGTTTGGTCCGAACCTGAGTTTGTTTGGACCGATGGTACAGTGATTTTTGCTAATGTGAACGCAGTCTACCGAACCCGGGTGTGGACCAGGTCCCTCTAGAAAACAGTTAGGGGAACGGTTTGTTACTCCGTTACAGTTCGAATGCTATCTGTTCCAAAATCAGGAGATAAATTGATGTTTTTGTGACATTGCCAAGCAATATTGGTAAATAGACGCTAGTGTTTATGACATAAACGGACCCAGGACCACAAACAAAAATGTAATGTGAACAGACCTGATGATGATGTCATACTGGTCGATGTGTGCTCCCAGATGGCTTCCATGAAGAACTCCCCCGCTGCCCACTACCACACATCGCCTGCAGGTGGAGCTGTTGAGCTGCGCTGGGAGGCCGCTCTCTGTCAGCATGCTCAGAGCACCCTTAAGAGTTTGCTCCGCCCCTTGCAGCCCCAGGGGAGGGTACAGCTCCCATGGCCCCGCCTTCCCACTCTGCAGAAACACGCCCACCTCAGGTTGCATTCAGTCAGTCTGGGATAGGGGTTGTGTGTGTGTGTGTGTGTGTGTGTGTGTGTACCTCCAGAAACACGCCCACTTCATTCAGCCTGTCTGCATAAGGCACCTCCCCCAACCGGCTTCGGCTCCACCCCCTGCGACACTCCCCCTCCAGCAGAGCAGCAGAGTGGTTCAACAGAGCCTGAGAGAGAGAGAGAGAGTGGGAGAAAAAGAGAGAGAGAGTGGGAGAAAAAGAGAGAGAGAGAGAGAGAGACAGTGGGAGAAAGAGAGGGAGATAGAGCGGAGGAAACATGATCAAAAACAGCATAAAAAGTGCCCCCCCCCCTCCTTCAATAGAGAGCTCATGACCTTTGCTTATTGCAGATTCATCCCGAGCAGGGCTCGAATTATCTTTTTGTCTTTAAGGGGGTCTCTCTTATCTCATAAAAAGTTGGCACACCCACAAGATAGCCTAACAAAGGCGATACAATGAAATAGCCTGAAGCAAGTGGCTTTTATGCGAGTACAGTATATCATCGCACGGTAGGCCTAGGCTTTACCTTGACACACGCACACAACAGACATAGATTTTTCATAGAAATTGATTACTTTTAATTAATTTCAACATATTATTGATTGTAATACTCCATATCTCATTTCAATTTCACAATACAAAGAAATAGACTAAACGATTTAGTCTGTGCCATTCTCAATTTCACAAAGTAACTCATTTAAACCAGAACACCGTCTCAGACAGGCTATCCTCAGTGTCAAACACAATAATGCATGTAGTGTAACTTATACACAGGGGAAAAAGCACTAACTGGCAGAAATGAATAAAGCCAGCCAAACTATGTTCTAGTAGGCTAATGTGTTGAACCGTGGAAAATTAATAGACGAACAATTTTGGAGTTTGCACTGAGATATTGTCGGTAGCCATTGAATATTCGACATCAGAGATTGCTAACAGGTGTTTCAAAATAGCTGGGAACTTTCCGGAGCTCTGAATGGCAGAGGATAGCTAGATCATCAGACAACACAATCATTCTAGGCTGCATTATGGGCCATTATTTATGGCTTTGTCAATCAACATAGAATAGGTGAAGCGCAAGTTCAACACCAAACAGGACTTTTCAGCACGTATCAAACCACGTAGGCTAGCCCAATGAACGCCTATGCAAGACAAAACACTCACATCAAAGCAGGGTGACTTCTTCAGATTTGTGAGTGCTGTCAAATCGATGCGGTTTGCTCATATAGTCTAGTGGTGTGGTGGTGAAGTGTCATGCTGCGGTCAAGAGCGTAGTGTAGTTCTACGTCCCGTAGTAGCCTATATTTTAATTTAACGTCTTTAATGGTAAGAGATCGCACAGGGATGGATAATGAGCGGTTGTTTAAGATTACATTACAATGCCAGACACCTTCAGATATGAGAGACCCTATCAGGTTTTTGACTTTGTTGCTTTCATGGGAGCCAGTCCTCACTCTATGGGAGCTCGGCTCCCTCTGGCTCCCACGTAATTCGAGCCCTGATCCCGAGTAACAACATCTGGTCAGACTGGAGTCTCATTGCCTTAAAGGTAACAACATCTGGTCAGACTGGAGTCTCATTGCCTTAAAGGGGTGACTGTGATTTGTTCAAGTAAGAGTTGTTCCTGGACCAACATTCGAAAGACTGTCCTCGACCAATAACTCTTTAACCAATCACAGCCTTGTGATGTCATCAATGTGAGCCTTCTGCTTCTCCCATTGCCATTTTGAAATTTCCCTCCAGAAACAACCAGTGGGCCACCATAACTTGTATCTCAATATGGGTAGGTCCTTGCATTTTTGTGTGTAAAATAGTTGTAAAATAAAATAATTCTGAGTGGAATCTGAACATATGCACCTTAGATTTTTTTTATTTTCGTTTTAGCTTACTTGGTTCTATGTTTCTCTAATGTTAGCTGCTAGGCTAGGGACCATACATTTACTGTAATACATTAGCTTCCTAATAGGTGATTCAGTGGCTATGCATCTTTTAAACTTATTTTGAAGGGATACAGTAGTTGAAGTAGCTTTGAAGCTCATTTAGCAATCTTGGTGCCGCTATTATTATTGCAAACTTTTGGACTACTAGTGTAGCTTGGTAATAGGCTAAAGCAGTCACTTTTGTTTGGACATGGTCCTGAAGCGATGTTGCCATGTTGGTACAGGACCGCTATTAGAATGTTGTTACAGGACCACCTTTAGAATGTTGGTCCAAGACCGTCATTACAATGTTGGTCCAGGACCCACATTGTCATGTTTGTCCAGACCATTTTTACAATGTTGGTCCAGGACCCACATTGTCATGTTTGTCCAGGACCGTCGTTACAATGTTTGTCCAGGACCACCATTACAATGTTGGTCCAGGACCCACATTGTCATGTTTGTCCAGGACCATCATTACAATGTTGATCCAGAACCCACATAGTCATGTTTGTCCAGGACCGTCATTACAAAGTTGGTCCAGGACCGACTTTACAATGTTGTCTTTTACAACGTTGGTACAGGACTGTCTTTAGAATGTTGGTCCAGCACCATCTTTACAATGTTAATCCTGGACCAACATCACCATACTGATTCTGGACCAACATTGTAAAGACGGTCCTGGACCAACATGGTGATGTCACTCCTGGAAAATGTACAACAAACAAAAGTGACTGCTTAGTCTATTAATAAGAAGACACCCAATAGTTGAAATAGCTTTCAAGCTCATTTAGCAATCTTGTTGCCATGGTAATTCATGCTAATGTTAGCTGCTAGGCTAGGATACAAAAAATACCTTGCTAATAGCAATACAAATCTGTCAGTTGTTGTTAGACTGTTTTTTTTTTCTTGCTACATTTCTGAGAAACTTGTTGTGATGTTCACATGTTTAAACCTTTATACAATAAGCTGCAAAATATTTTTGTCTGCTTTGTTTATTCCAGGTCCATTATAGGGAAGTTTATCCAGGTACATCACAGGGAAGTTGGTCCAGGTCCATCACAGTTAAGCTAGTTCAGGTCCATCACAGTGAAGTTGGTCCAGGCTCATCATAAGGAAGTTGGTCCAGGTCCATCACAGGGAAGCTGGCCCAGGTCCATCATAAGAAATACCAGTCTGCACACACTCTGCTCTGGTCTGGACCCAAATGGATGGTCAAGAGCCTTGTGCAATGGCAGCAATGTCTGCTACACAAGCGAAACATCACTGTTTTAGTTTAATTTTCTCCTCATTAATTTGTTTATACTATAATTTAAGGGGGTGGGACATGGAACAGCAGTTAAAGAAAGATGTTTAGTAGGGGATTGACTTTTAGCATGTTAAGCTATGGAGACTGATGGAGTGTGGGTCGTTAAGGGCACACTGGGAAAAATATATTGAAATATATTTTAAGTGTCAAAATGTTTTTTTCCTGTCAATTTTGAATATTTACATATATTTCAAAATATATTGTGAAAATATATTTCAAATATTTATTTGTGTATGGGGAACATTATATTAATGGAAATAGGCTACTTACTGTTACAGCTATAAAAATGGCAGAATCATCGATATGCATGATATTTCCATTCCATAACCGAGAGCTGGGCTAAGCGCTTCACAATGACGGCAAAGAGTTGTTAACGTTATGTGGTTTGTCCTTCACATAACGCAGATTTTTGTGGCAAGACATGCATGCTGCTTGACTTGGTTCCACTTCCTATGTACCACATAACAATAATCCTGGAAATTTAAATGAAGGATCAATATTCGGTTTTCCTTTATTTAATTTTAAAATATTCGGTCCTCGGTCGGGACGAATTAAACATACAGCTTAAGCCATAACAACTTCCCATAACTTCAATGTTTTATAACATACCATGAATGGTACTTCCAAAAGGTCTTATTAGATAGATTGGTGCTGGGTAATATGTCTTAGTGAACGTCTGATAACAACTCTTTGCCGTCATTGTAAAGTGTGTAGCCCACTTCAAACATGGGACAGGGACAGTTCTGTTGGTTAAAAAAAACTTTTATCTGCTGTTGACTTGTTCATCAACACTGTCATGTGGCTCACACTGTCCACTCACTTCCCCCTTTTGATGGACATTACTAGGCAAGCTTCAAAGTGCCTCATAAACAAACCACAGTATATCAGTTTCTAAATCTGCAGTCAGCAAGTCCCCAAATAATGTATGCAAGACCAGCCACTGTTTCCAAATAGGAAATGTGACTCAATTGTACAACGGTTCAAAGATTAGGCTACTCAAAAAGTTAAAGGCTAAATTGGGTAAAGTTATACCGATGTCCCTGACTTTATAGCGATAACTGTTCTTTTGTGAAACATTATGTTACAATAAATTGTGAATGCTATTCTATGTTGCCAAAGTCATTCCAGACAATGACAATGCACCCAAACTCTTTTGCAACCAATAAACATGATTCTCTGAGATTGTAAAATACACTGATTTAAATTCACTGCAAACACAGGCATTGCATATGGTCTAAATCAGGGGTCCCCAACCTTTTATGTACCATGGACCGGTTTGATTCCTATTTTTTTTTTCACGGACCGGCGGGAGGGGGGTTCGGGGGTTCCATGTTCCATATGTGTTGTGCATGCATTACTTGAAAATAACTAGCTCCAGTTATGTATGAGTGAAGGTAACGATCTCTTGTGAAAAGCGTGAACTTGAAGAAGTGAAAATTGAACAATATGAACTATGAATATTGAACAACTTGAAGCTACATCTATAAGTGTGAACATGCTTAACAAAATATGGGAACAAAACATGGGAACTAAACGTTAAATGCATTACAAATATAATCAGTGGGAGCCCTGCTTGTTTCCCTGCAACAAGAAGCTTCCATATGGGGGTGATGGAAGACAGTGACACCCTCAGTGTGTTTGAAATGTCCAGTCGATTGCGCAATTTGGTCTTAGTTGCAGTCATTGCCGAAAACCCGGCCTCACATAGATACGTGGTGGGAAAATCTCGGGATATTCTGCTTTGGTTTTGATCCAAAAACCCGCCAGAGAGGTTTCCTTATACACACTCTTAAGACCACCGTCATTTGCAATTTCGATCAACTGCTCTTCCTCCTGCGCTGACAAGTTAGGACTATTCGGGATATTGACAAATGGGTTGCGGACCCACTCATTGGTTTGCCGTGGATCTTTGGAGGATGGGAAGTAACGCTCTAACTCATTTGAAAGCGCAACAAGGTGATCGCGCACCAGCTGCGAGAGAAAGGGCCCTGCAGTCTCTCCCAAAACCCCAACTACTGTTTGGAACATGTCAAATACACCCCGGTCCACTCGTCGTCCCCACAAATCAAGCTTGGCTTTAAATGCAGCGACTTTATCTGCCAGTTTAAAGACAGTCGTCATTCTCCCCTGGAGTGACAGGTTGAGGTCATTAAGCAACCGGAATACTGTATGTCACACAGGTAAGCGAGTTTTGACACCCAGTCCTCATCACTAAAATGTGCAGCTAAGGTGACTTTTTTTCTGTAAGAAATCTCTGCAGCGGCTCTCGCAACTCAAACACTCTGGCCAGTGACCTGCTAAAGATGCTTGTTTTTGTTGCTCATTCTAGCAGTTTAGCGACACTACCGTTCGCCAAGAACTGATCAAGTGAAGTGAGCTGACCTGAGGCTGCGCAGCGCTGAAGGCAATATGTAAAAGTGTTGAAGGCGGGACAGACAGACGTAAGAAAATAGACCTTGCAAAATGCAAACATGCGTGCAATCAAACAACTGCATATAGGCCTATGCCATGTAAAAACGTGACATTATTGCGAATTAAATTTAGTTTAGTTTGCATGCATTTTTCTCATGTCGTAGGCTATGGCCCGGTTAGGAATGTCCTGCGGCCCGGTGGTTGGGGACCGCTGGTCTAAATCACCTGCTCAGGGACACATTAATCACCAGCTCAGTGACACATTAACCCTTACAGGTACAGTATGGCAGGACAGCTTGTGGCGTGATTAATGGCAAACAAATGCATAAGAACATTAGAAGAAACATTAGAAGAAACATTAGTAGAACTTTATATGAGAACAAAACAGATCTCTAGTGTATACAAATGCAGATTTGAAAAAAATATAGAGTTCATTCACTAGACTTTCTGTTCACAGTCCATATTACAAGTTCATATTACAGAAAAGGTCTGATTATGAAATCTTCATTGAGCCCTCTTGGGGCCAAAGTTCACTGGTGGTAGATCTAAAAAGCCTCTTTTTAAAAGCTGACTGTTTTTTGACTGTTCTATCCCTATGAACCTCAGAGCTGAGAGTGGGTGTTTGTTAAAATGAACAGCCAGGAGACTCTTATCATCATTGTTTCTGATGTTGCTTCTGTGTTCACATCATTGTCTTCAGAGCACTGCATGTTTTTCCTACATATGCTTTACCACAGGGACATTTGATCAAATATACCTAATTAGTAGTGCTGCATGTGATTTTTCCTTTAACCCATAGTTCTTTTCCTGTTATAGGGTGATTGAAGGAGTGACATTTGTGTGTGAACTTGTCCTGTGCACAGTGTCCACATGGATAATTTCCATCTGGAAATGTTGCGGTGTTGGTGCAGGTGGGCAGTCTGTTTTCATAGTCTCTGAAAATAGGAAATAAAATATATACAAAAAACATATATCTATATTTTGACAAAATTAGGGATGTGATTTGCCCCCCCCCCCATCTGACATCTGATGACTTTTATGGGAAGTATTGATCCATTGAGATACATATATTTCAAACATTATAGCATATTACAATAGAGCCTATAAGGCCTAAAGAAAACAAATTTATAATAGAGCAAAGTAGATGTAGCCTATAGACCTACACAAGACTAAACCAAATATGGCTGAAATATATAGGCCATCATGATCATTTTGCCAACAGTGACGCAGAACCATGCATTTTTTCCATTTATAACATGTTTTGTTTATAACTTACAGTAAACCAACATTGAGTTAAAATGTTGACTAAATTATTTACTATACTCCTACTTGATGATAATATATAGCCTGCCCCCTAACAGTCCTCTGGGCCTACTGTACATACAAAATAGTGAATCATGTGATAGGCCTACTGATATTTTGATGCTGATTGAAGTGGTTGCAACTTGAAGGTTGTTGATATTTCAGTTCCAAAGATAATCAAATTACATTGATTCCTCTCCTCCCAAAGTAACACTGTAGGTCCTACACCTCTCCTCCTAAAATAAATGGTAGGCTCTGTTTTAAGCTACTGCACCAGGATTGTGTAGGCTAAGCGGCTACAACACTAGTTTTACAAGCGCACACACTAAATGGAGAGCTAGGGTTAAAATGCGGACTGCGCCTTTAAATTGGCAACTTTTTATCTATCAGCACAATGCTACAGTAGGCTATTTCCACTAAATATTCAGCTCAATGTTATGTGCAAGACGTCTACTAAGTATGCCAAAGGTTTGATCTCGCACCGTCACCATAACGTTACGTTTTCTCATGGTGAGATGGCATCCTGAAATATGTTTTAGACAAGGGGCACAAGGTTCACGGAGGTGAACCGCTGGACAAACGCGAAATGACAAGGTGTTAACTAAAAAATGTAGTAGGCCTACTGTAATAGACAGGCTTTGAAAACCTGTAAGGTCTGTCACAGTTAACATCAAGCACAGCTTACACGCGCAGAAATTAAAATTCAATATCAGCATCACGAGATTCATTATCGGAAAATCCTGACAGCGAACCCAATGCAAAGCCAAACGAGGGGACTTCATACATGATGTCTTTTTAAATCAATTTGTTGACCTTTACCGTTTCATGGCTTCTGCTGAGAAGTGCGCCACACACACTGAACTTCTGAGTGTGTGTGGCGCAGCTGATCAACCCATCTACTTTCACTTTCAATTAAATCCTAGTAAACGGAATACACTACAAGCAGCGTGATATTCGGAAAGATGTGAAGCACAAAACCGTCGTCATTGTCAGCGGCCTGTTATAATGATGGCCTGTGTAATGCAGAAATATAGCCTACCTCTGATCGACAGACCCCTAAAAAAAAACTCATCGGATCTATACGAATTGTGTGGGTCTCATTTTCAAGTCGAAAAAAATGGAATTCCGTTTAAAAACGGAAGAATCACACCCCTGCAAAATATATATTGACAAATATGACAAAAATATATTTTTTTGAGACTTAAAATATAATTCAATATATTTTTTCAAATAAGTGCTCTTACCGACCGACACTCCGTCAGTCTCCATAGCTTAACATGGCAAAAGTCAATCCCCTACTTGAACTGCTGTTTCATGTCCCACCCCCTTAAATTATAGTATAAACAGATTAATGAGGAGAAAATTAAATTGAAACAGTGATGTATCTTGTGTGTAGCAAACGTTCCTGCAATTGCACAAGGCTGTTGACCATTCATTTGGGTCCAGAGCAGAGTGTGTGCAGACTGCAGGTCCATTCTTATGATGGACCTGGGCCAGCTTCCCTGTGATGAACCTGGACCAACTTTCTTATGATGAGCCTGGACCAACTTCCCTGCGATGGACCTGAACCAGCTTCACTGTGATGGACCTAGACCAGCTTCCCTATGATGGACCTGGACCAGCTTCCCTGTGATGGACTTGGACCAGCTTCACTGTGATGGACTTGGACCAACTTCCTTATGATGGACCTGAACCAGCTTCACTGTGATGGACCTGGACCAACTTCCCTGTACTGGACCTGAACTAGCTTCACTGTGATGGACCTGAACCAACTTCCTTATGATGGGCCTGGACCAGCTTCACTGTGATAGACCTGGACCAACTTCCCGGTGATGGACCTGGACTAGCTTCACTGTGATGGACCTGGAAAAACTTCCCTATAATGGACCTGGAATAAACAAAGCAGACAAAAACAACATTGAACAACATTGTAGTGATGATCCTGGACAAACATGACAATGTGGGTCCTGGACCAACATTGTAAAGACGGGCCTGGCACAACATTCTAATGGCGGTCCTGGACCAACATGACAAACGTCACTCCAGGACCATGTACAAACAAAAGCAACTGCTTTAGCCTATTACCAAGCTACATTAGTAGTCCAAAAGTGTGCACATTAGCCAGTGAACTAACATTACACCGACTTGGCACTTCACATAGTTGCATGCTCCACCTACCTATTAGCAAGCTAATTTGGTAGCATAAATGTATGTTCCTTAGCCTAGCCTCTAACATTTGCAAGAATAACAGCGGCACCAAGACTACTAAATGAGCTTCAAAGCTACTTAAACTACTGTATCCCTTCAAAATAAGTTATTTAAAAGATGCATAGCCACTGAACTACCCATTATTAGGAAGCTAATGTATTACAGTAAATGCATGGTCCCTAGCCTGGCAGCTAACATTAGACAAACATAAAACCAAGTCAGCTAAAACGAAAATAAAATAAAATCTAAGGTGCATATGTTCAGATTCCTATCAGAATTATTTTATTTTACACACAAATATGCAAGGACCTACCTGTATTGAGATTCAAGTTACGGTGACCAACTGATTGTTTCTGGAGGGAAATTTAAAAATCGCAGTGGGAGAAGCAGAAGGCTCACATTGATGACATCACAAGACTGTGATTGGTTAAAGAGTTGTTGGTCCAGGACGGTCTTTAGAATGTTGGTCCAGGAACAACTCTTACTTGAACAAATCACGGTCACCGCCTTAAAGGTGCTGGAGTCTCATTGCCTTAAAGGAGGCAGCCGTGGCCTACTGGTTAGCGCTTCGAACTTGGAACCGGAGGATTGCCGGTTCGAACCCCAACCAGTAGGCACGGCTGAAGCGCCCTTGAGCAAGGCACCTAACCCCTCACTGCTCCCTGAGCGCCGCTGTTGTTGCAGGCAGCTCACTGCGCCAGGATTAGGGGCCGTTTACACAAAACCGCCGGGTGAATTTTCTCTTACCGCTTTCACACCTTTAACGACACCGGCAAGAAAAAACCTCGCGTGTACACAGAGGTGTAACCGGCTAAATGTGCTGTAGTGCATATGCCAGACCAGTCGATGGCGCCGCTGTGCAGAAGCTTCACGATAATTTTGTGTGAATCGCGTAGAAGAAAACATTGTTGAAACAGTTTGTTAAGCCAGAGAATGTCTAATAAGGGCTCTGGTTAATCAGTCGCATGAAATAAGGAGACTACAGACAATTCGGTTTTCAATTCAACTGTTAAACTAAAAGTTCATTTTTAAGGTATGTGACTGCTATGTGAAATTTCAAATGCTTAGCTTACGCATTGCATTAGGTCTGAGCACCACTGGAGAAAACACTAACATGCAGTAAGCTAATGTTTAACTAAGTTAAGCTAACGTGTGCTTCTAACTTAGCCACTAAAGGCTGATAGGCTACATTGTGCACATAATTCATGACAGGGGAAAGAAAAACATTTTAATATGATAAATAAATGGTTTGGTTTGTTTTGACAAGCAGCATGTCAGGTCGAGTGCCTTGGCTGAGTTGAGAGGTGGGGCTATGTCGTCATAAAGTTGTCGGCTTCGCACCTACAGGCATCTACACGGCGAAAGTTAGCCGGCTGTTTCAAAAGTTCCCACTTCGGAAGCCGGTTTCAAAAGCTATCAGTTTTAGTCTCCTAAACTGCCGGCGTCGTGTACACGCAAGGCGCAACCGTTAACAAAACCTCACCGGTTTCACAAAAACCGGCGTCGTGTAAACGGCACCTCAGTGTGTGCTTCACCTCACTGTGTTCACTGTGTGCTGAGTGTGTTTCACTAATTCACGGACTGGGATAAATGCAGAGACCAAATTTCCCTTATATATATATACTTATACTATACTTAAAGGTAACAACATCTGGTCAGACTGAAGTCTCATTGCCTTAAAGGTAACAACATCTGGTCAGACTGGAGTCTCATTGCCTTAAAGTTGCTGGAGTCTCATTGCCTTAAAGGTGCTGGAGTCTCATTGCCTTAAAGGTGCTGGTGAGATGGTGATCTTGAGCCATAGAGGACTCCAGGCGGGAGCTAGTGATTGGCATACCCAAAACAGTCCAGAAAACTCCTCTGTAGAGAGGCAAGAAGCTCAGGAAGTAGACTTGAAACAGTTAAGAAGCTCAGCACGTGGATGTGAAACGGTTAAGAAGCTCAGCACGTGGATGTGAAACGGTTAAGAAGCTCAGGACGTGGACTTGAAACAGTTAAGAAGCTCAGGACGTGGACTTGAAACAGTTAAGAAGCTCAGGACGTGGACTTGAAACAGTTAAGAAGCTCAGGACATGGACTTGAAACAGTTAAGAAGCTCAGCACGTGGATGTGAAATGGTTAATCAATGTCACAGCATTGAAGCAGCCACAAGTTTGTCCAAATGGATGACACTCGCGCTCCAGCCCATTGATGCTCACGGAGCAGGACCACAGATTCAGCAGGAGGTCCTGGGCCCCTTCAGAAGACTGAACCCAGACACACAAATCATTTGAGCAGACTTTAAAGGACAATTACGGTGCAAAATGAACCTAGGGGTTAATAACACATGTGTACCGAGTTTGTCCGTTCTCTGGGATATGTTTTCATGCTATTGACGTGACCAATTTTACCACAAACCGCTAATTAACGTTGAACGCTAGTCTTCGGGGCAAACGCAAAGTAAAAAGAAATCACTATTTCTATACCACTAACAAGGCTCAAAATAGCACCACACTTCCATGGTAGCATAATGAAGGGCCCTACATGTAAACCGAAGCATTGAGAACTTTGTAAGTGTACAGACAGTCAGAGGCGTATCAAGCTTTTTAAAAGTGTGGGGGTTGTGGGATAGGAAAATGAAACAATCTCGCCAAATTATAAATAACTCCCTACAGGGAGGCAAGCATTTTCTGAGAGGGGTGCGGACTATATTGGTGTCCAGGAGTTTCTCCCCCGAAAAAAAAAAAATCTGATTGCTAAACACACCATTTATGCAGTTTGAGAGGGACAGAGGGGCAGTGCCCCTCTTATGTGTGTCTCATGTGACATGTAGGCCTACATGATCTACCTGCTATCACTTCACTATTTGACACTACACTACATGGAGACATATCTCATGTTATATATCAAGAAATCATTTCAGAAATTATGTTTTGTGCATATGGGTTAGCAGGCTACAATAAATTGCCTAACAGACAGCAGCCTAATTTTGAGGTATCACTAATAAGTATAAGTACTGTATATATACTCTTTTGATCCCGTGAGGGAAATTTGGTCTCTGCATTTAACCCAATCCGTGAATTAGTGAAACACACTCAGCCAGTGTTGTAATGTAACGGAGTACAAATACTTCGTTACTGTACTTAAGTAGAAATTTCACGTATCTGTACTTTACTTCGCTATTTAAATTTATGTCAACTTTCACTTTTACTCCACTACATTTCCTAGATAAATTGTATACTTTTACTCCGTTATATTTCCACTAAGCATCTTCGTTACTCGTTACTAAAACATAAAATTAGAAGAAATGTGTGCGACTGCACTAAGGGAAGTTTTGCAAATCACTGGTCCTAGATTGCATTACGCACGCTGCTCGCTCTATTTCAGCGCTTGTTTGTTGCTAAAGGAGGACACACAACTGAAACCGCCATGGAAGCACGAGCACCTACTGGAGGACCTCCCGTTATCATAGACGACCACCCCGACGATAGTGGTGAACTCGGTGAACAGGGTAGTGGTGAAGATAACGCCATACACCGCGGGTCAGATTTGCAAGGAATGTTTCTGTACATTGGCAGCTTACTGTAAAGCTGAACACTCCGCTACCTGCCTCAGCGGCCTGTGAAAGGCTATTTAGCATCGCAGGGCTTGTCTTCAGTCCAAGAAGAGTAAGACTGAATCAGGCCCGGATTAGGTAATCTGGAGAATTCTCGGTGGGCCGCTTCACTTTTGGGCCGGTCGAGGAAAAAAATACTGACATTTGTCACGTTAGTCTATCTTTTCTTAAAGTAGGACACGTTCCGCATTCTGTGCATGACACCAATGCAATGCCTCTGCATGGGTTGTAACCTACGCGAGAGAGTTCTCCCCTCCCAAAAAGAGTTGGTTGGGTCCATATAGCCTGTTTTTTCCAAAAAGTTTTCTCAGATATGGATAGCCGAGCCGGCCCTACAGTAGACACAAGCGTCAGGAAGGATGGATGGTAGAAAGAGGCCAGGAGAGACTGAGCAGCAGATCAACTGGTCGACCAGTGAAAATTATGAGCCCGAAATTAGTGATGAGGAGGCCATGACTACAGGGACAAGTAGAGAGGATAAATTAAAGTTATTTAATGAAAGAAAGAGCAATTACATGATAAACCTGTATGCCTTGTTTGCTCAGATAAGGGTGTAGTAAAGGAGTAGGCTAAATCACCAAACAACAATATAGCCTACCCATGCAAAAAACATGTAGCCTATACTTTAGTCAATATGCCTCTTTGTGGAAGCGTGGGATAGGCTACATTTCAAAGGCTGTCTTTCTTTCTTTCTGTTTTTGTTAACTTGTGGAATAGTGGAATAACTTCTCAGTTGAAGTGAATTATTATTACACATTTGTGGTTTATTATTATTATTACACATTTGTTGAACCATGGTACTAATAAAAACTAGAGGATAGTAAGAGCTGAAATGTTGTTTAATTTATCCAATTTCCACCACTATGTAAACTGTTGGCCAGTCTTGGGCCTGAAACTCCCAGGCACTGAATTCTGGCAACTTTGAAAACAAGCTTCTTTTGAAGATGAACACCTTTTCAGTTTCAACTAATGACTGGCATATTCGTAGCTGCTGGACATAGGTGGCCTGTGTGTGTGTGTGTGTGAGAGAGAGTGAGATGGTGACCTGGGGAGTAAGCCCTAGAAATGCTCATACCACATGACCAAAATGTTCTCCCTACCAGCAGGTCATTTTTTTTTTAAAGAAATAAGTTATTTATTTTTCATTTTTACCTAAAGTTCATACAAAAGTGACATTTCTGTTTCAGTTTTTTTCTTTGACGTCAGCTCTAAAAATATGCTGTTTGTTCTTTGAACTTTGAATTGTGCCTGAAAAGTCCTAGAAAATAATGTGATTTTAAGTGAGATTAAGAAGATATGGGAACCCTGAATATGCTTTATGCTTTACTATAAGAAAGCCAAAATAAAGTTCACAATAAAAGTTCAAAATAAAACCGCTTGCTTTTTACTTCTACTTCAAATACTTAAGTACATTAAATATCAGACATCATCAGCAGTGAGCTGCCTGCAACAACAGCTGCGCTCGGGGAGCAGTGAGGGGTTAGGTGCCTTGCTCAAGGGCACTTCAGCCGCGCCTACTGGTCGAAGTTCGAACCGGCAACCCTCCGGTTCTAAGTCTGAAGCACTAACCAGTAGGCCACGGCTGCCCCATTAAATTAATACCTATTAAATAAATGTAAAGGACACAGAATAGTGACAGAACTGTAAGTTCTACCCAAACATATGCAAAGAGAATATAATTAAATTGTGTTGCATATAGCCAGCTTAATTAATGTCAATTTAAAGATTATGATTAGCAGTTTCTATGCGTTTTTTTACGCGATAGTTACAGGAAGCCACGTTGTTGTTTAAACTATTGTTGCCTCTAGCCCACGTTACCTCCAGTTTATTAAAAAGATTGTGTAGAAACAGTACCATTCACAGCATACAAGCGGGCGCCATCATGGCAAAACAGTCACGTGTGTGTGTGTGTGTCTGTGCGTGTGTGTGTGTGTCACCTTGTTGGTTGACGGAGTGCTGTCATTGGTCCAGAGGGGTGTGTCAGAGGGCAGGTAGGCGGGGACCAACAGGGCAGAGAAGCAGCCCAACAATAAGACCACACTGATGCTCAGGTTCCTCTCCCTACACACACACACACACACACACACCAGAGTTTCCGCTAGACAAAATGGTGCCGGTCAAAGTGACCGGCAGAGGTTTCGTTTTCCGGACATTTTGATGATATGCCGGTCAAATATCCTATTATCGCTTCTTAATTAGTCAAATTGAGGAAAACTGGAGACAGGCTATGCGTAGCTTAAATAATTACATACATCAGGTTGTATAGAATGCAACATGTTCATTGGCCTAACTTCAACATGCCTAACAAGATCTAGCCAGTATCTTTTCATGGACAGCAAGAGTCCGCTTCGTTCGTTGTTTTAAAAGGTTATCTCCATTGGTGACTGTTTAACTTACACAGATGTGCACACACAAAAATGAGCGCTCACACCACTACCCGCTAATGCTATGCCTCTTTATTTGATAACAATAAATTAAGAAATTTTTCCTATTCTGGGAAATGTTTAGTTTATTTTTCTTTCGGCCGCGGTTCCATGATACCGTTTAATTGTGCCAGAAATTATCCACGGACAATCTCCTCGTCGAGGAGGCCCTAACCCTGCAGATCATAGACAGAGAACGCATAGGCCTACTGTATGCTTTGGGTAAAGAACACTTTGCATGTCCAGTGTACACGGAGAATGACAGTGTCTTGCAGTGGCGCAAAAAGTGGGTATGCGCTATATGCGGCGCATAGGGGCGCAGAACCATGGGGGCGCCAAAGCGATGGTTAAAAAAAATAAAATAATAATAATAATAATATATTTGGTGTATTTTATATGTAGCTACTGTTGTACGTTTCTAAATCATTTCTGCATTTCCTCAATGTTAAATAACATTTTAGAGGACTAACAGGCTAGAGTAGGCGCCCTATCTCATAAGATTCTATCATAGAATTTTGACATAGAAGAGGGAGTGGGGGCGCCGTGAGCGCTGAGTGAGCAGGTAAGAGTAGTGAGTTTTCGTCTATGGAAAAAGATGGATAAAGCAAAAAAGCTGTCGGGGCTAAAATAGAAAAAGAAAGGGGAAATGAGATGGCATGTCAAGTGATGCGACAGCAGTTAAATAAGTGGATGGTGAAAAGCAACAGGTAGGATTTAAAGTGTGACGTCTGTGCTTGGAAGCACACGTTTCATGTTCATGTTATTCATGTTACCAGACTAACTAGCGTTTGCTAAGCATATGCCGATTGAAACAGCCTATATTACATTCAGATAGCTAGGTGGCTACCATGCTCATACTGCACTTGTAATGGCAAACTGCAAACAGAAATGTCACACTAGCAACAACTCATTACATGATTCCATTTCCTAACAATGAAGACTCCTTGTAATAACTTAATATTGTGCTGTCAATGTGGCGCAAACAAAGGCTAGAGTTGAATCAGCCTTATCCTTTGAGCAACAGCTGGCAAAAGGACATTATGAGAACCCGTATAATATAGGCTTACATATTAGGCTAAGGCTTATTCTCAAATTCAGATTGCGTCAGGGGACGGAATTATTAGCCAATTTCAATCGGACAATTTGACCGGAGAGATTTAATTTTGTCGGACATTTCATTTTTTTTACGGGACAACGGAAACCCTGACACACACATCAAATCAAGTAGAGAAGCAAGCAGCCCAATAACAAGACCACACTGACGCTTAGGTTCCTCTCCCTACACACACACACACACACACACACACACACACACACACACACACACAACAAACAAACAAACACAAACACACACACACACTTACCGGCTGATGAAAAAGTCTCTGGCCTCCCCACTCCTGCTGGCCTGCTGTGTGTGAGTGTATGTGTTGGCATGTGTGTGTGATAGAGAGTGTGTGTTGGTGTGTGTGTGAGAAAGAGAGTGTGTGTGTGAGACAGCAGGCAGTAGAGGCTCACTGTCGTCCTCCGGGTCAGTGACGCTCAACTTCTTCTGAGCCACCATCGTCCGTCTCCAGTCGCCCTCGCACACACACAAAGCGCTTTCAGATATAACCTCCGGAGTATATGCTTGACAAACCACTAGAGGTTTGTCAAACGGAGGTCCTACCCTTCGGATGATTCAGATATGATGCTAACCTGCGGACCTTACGGACCTATGTGTGAACGACATACACGCACGTTACAGAATCTCCGTGTGGTTGTCGAGTGAGGGGTGGGGGCTTGTAGAGTTCACAAGATGCGAGATATGACGCAGAATATATGCGGCCGCTGCCTGTCACAGCTGCTGTTTGTTTACAAAATGTATGCATTATGTAGGCTAAAAAAGAAAAATCTATTGTGCGGAGGCTAATACTTGAAGTAGCCTAGTCACGTATGTGCGCACTTGAAATTGACCTACAGTATTTGTGTGCTTCGAATAAACACATTTATCTGTTTTCAACCATTGGCGGAGCGAGGGGGTGGCTTCGGGCGCTCAAGCCTCGAATCATTTTTCAAAAGCCCCGAATCTTTTTTTTGTATGTGTTTGAACTTCCCCTTGATTTCTCTAAATGTTACAAAATGTAGGCTACTATTACTGAAGAAAATAGGCTAGGTTATCCCTTATTTTCAAAGCCCATTATTGACAAATAATCTGATTTCCCACACGAGTTTAGGTAATGCCAGAGGTTTAGGTAATGCCAGAGCCGAGATGTAGCGGTTTACGTCATAAACTTGGCAGGAGTTTACGTCATAAACTTGGCAAGTTCAGAGCGGCACAGTCAGTTTAAACAGCAAGCCGGTAAGAAAAACTATTGTCAAGACATTAGGCAATTAGCTACTGTACCCCGGAATACAAAAATAAACTTCAGAAAGACAGAAAGTTTGTTGTACTGTATTCATAGAGTCTCAATGACCGAATCAGTAGATTGACCTGTTGTCAGTTGAGTTCGTTCAATTGATTTATTGTAGGCTAGTAGCCTAGGCAAATATGAAACGGAGATGTAACGTGGCTACCGGCGGGATTTTGAACTTGCATGTTTCATGCATTTTATGGCAAACAATACCATGGGATAGATGTGTTCTCCATTTGAGGAACGTAATCAATTGCGGACGTGCGACAGCTCAGACCGCATATAGGCCTAGGCTTCACTATCTAGAGTGCGCATTATTTACGTAAAAGATGCATACCAAAACAACAATCAAATATTATCAAATGTATCATGACGTGTTGTCACAAAGACTTAGGACTCCAATTAGAAATTCGAAACCAAAATCATGTAAGTGTAAGTGTTCTCTCATTCTCTCATTGACGCCTGTTACAGTAGGCCTATAAGGAAAATGCGATTTCAGTTTGTAAAATGTACCCCCCCCCTCCTCAACTGAATTAGTCCCCCTATGTGAAGCACTGAAGGGGGGAATCCCCCCCCCCATTTCGAAAAATGAATTTTAAGCCCTGGATTAAATTTAGCTTCATGTGTTCCACTGAACATTATATAAGTGGGTTCACAATGTGTGGGGCTGTGCTAAACCTGACCATAAGGCTACTTTGGCCAGAGTTCAAAGTAAAAATGTATTGAGACAAGGTAGCATCCCATCAGAGTTATCTCAGCATAGTATACTAGCCTATAATATACAAACCATAACTCATTAAAAACGCTTAATTAACTAAGTGCCTGCTGATCAGATAGGCTATGCCTATAGACCCCTCTTGAAAGACCCAAAGTGCCAGTCAGATATACCTTGAGTCTCAAGTCTCAATGTGTCCATTAGTTTACACAGAATTCACTAGAAGTCATTATTTAAGGGGTTATTTTTCTAAATTTTCTGCTGGGGGTGCATGCTCCCAGACCCCCCTAGCCTTCCTGTGTGTGACACTGGGCTAAGACCCCAATGTTTCAAATGTCTGGCTCCGCCCCTGTTTTCAACATTATGTAGCAGAATTACTTGGCTATGGAACCCCAAATCTGGTTTGCGTTGGAGAGAGAGAGCATGCACGAACTTTATGGTACCAGCCAATTTAGTAGGCTAACTCAAGACTTCAAGGCCATCATATAGGCTACAACGTTTTTAAGCAACAAACAAAATACTAACATAACAGTGAAGTGGTTCGTTTTTTCATGGTTTATTTTTTCCAAAAGCATGCTCTCCCCATGTGTCTATTGCATTTACGTAAGGAGTTTGGAACAAAGTTGGGTTTTCTTCGTTTTCATTTTCTCTAGGCATATTTATGCTCAACCAATATCTGCAGTGAGGTCATGAGAAGGCTATCAATGAACAGAAAACCGACCGTGTTGGCTAACAATTTATTAAATACTCCTGTTATTGTCGTCAATGACATCGCTGTATGCTACTGCCTTTTCAGCGCCTTCTGCTTATGATTCAGTCTTTATTTGGCCTTGCCATGCAGTTGTAGGCTACAACGTGTCTCTTGCCGTTCCCTTCATGTGTTCTATCAAAATGTTGTATGCCCTCATGGACAGTAGCTCCGTGATGTCTGCATCTTTCCAGGTCGGAGATTTTCTGGACAGCACTATGCCACTCCATCATAACACTGGCATTTAAGTCAGATCTAACCACATGGACGCACGAAAGAAACGTCACCGACACGCCCTCTCACTAGGTGTGAATTTTAACCACATGTTCTACGCTTTGTTCAGACACAGCACATTTACATTAACCTGACTCTCGCCAGATGAATTTCGTTCCGCTTAGCTCTGCCTAGCTTCACTCACATCCATCTGGGACCTCTTCCATTGAGAGTGATTTCTGCACCAGATTTTATGGTAGAGCCAATCAGGACGCAGGGCGGGAGTTTCATAGATGTGACATAGCATAGAAGCGACTGTGAGACTGTTATCAGCGTCACGGGTTGGCTTCGATGTGAGTGGTTGAAGTAGCATGTCAATAGATGACGAACAAGTGGCTTATCCAATCATATGCAAGCATTTTTTTGATTAGGCCCAGCCTTCTGAAGCAGCACTTCAATGGATTGATCCCAGATGGATGAGTAGAGCTAGGCGGAACGAAATTCATCTGGCGAGAGTCAGGTTACATTTACATAATGTCCGGAGGAAATACTAGGGAGGGAGTAGTA